>NC_041364.1:4574975-4874975 GCF_900634415.1 Cottoperca gobio
CAACGTCACGAGTATCATGGAGCTCAGGTAAGATCTTTGGGAGCATGTTTGGGACTTTTATTCTGCAACCTGTTGACTATTTACCTCTGTCCCTTCATCCAATGGTTGAAGATGAAAGGACAACAGATTCATTAAAGTGTTTTGTGTTATAGTAATAACAGTGAACTCAAGTTCAACAAGAACAAACGTTGAACATACTGTAGCTGAACCCTAAAACATTTCAAATATAGACAGTTAAAGGTTTTGGATCACACTTTACATTTCTACATTTAGCCTCGAGTGTGGAAACTAAAATGGCACGGTGGACAGACTTTCAGTCACACACACACATCTTTCCTCTACCCATTGAAATCTTTTTCCCTATCCGTCTCCATAATTAGGAAAGACATCCTGTCTTCAGCGTGTAATTTGGATGATTTACGCCCTTATGCCAAGTTGGCTTCTTTCAGCAATGACTCTGATTCGGCCAGTTGGCTTATTTAAAAGTGGCAGATGTTGATTAAATGTACATTGGACCATCATCCTCTATGAGACGCATACATGACAAACATACGAAGCGTGCCTTAAAAGGACGCAGGTCACCGCACTGTTGGCGGGTATTTGTACATAAAGTAGATAGTAAATTCGCGCTCACATTGCCAAAAATTAAAATCTAAGAGTGGAAGTTAACAAAAAACATTCCTCTCTACCTGAACAACCTGCCGATGTACCTGAGCAGCGAGCAGCCACTACAGGCAGCTCTCATGGGAGGGTGTGTGTGTGTGTGTCACACTCTGAATGGGAAGCAGGGTGCTGCTGTAAACGAGCGTGCGTGCTCAGCAACCCTGCCTCAGATAAATAACGGTTTAAGAAGTGTGTCTCCGAGCAACTGCTCTGTTTACAAGGAGAAACACACCAAACACTGCTGAGAAAAATTGTTGTGTGTGCCAAATTAAACTTAGTCTGACATAAAAGACTCACTGAGGACAATCTCACTTTACATTAGATGGCAGTTGCAGTGCAGATTTAAACCAGTACAGAATGCATAATATACCACATCTTCATTGCTTACAGAATATTTGCTTATTTTTCATTTGATGCTAGTCTCTTCTAAACATTTAAGGACGGGCGTGGTGTCAGCTTTAGTATGCATGATGCATGCTTGTTGTATTAAAGTCCAAATACCCCCCCCACATGGTACTCCCTGAACCTCTTTCAAATGCTGTTAGCCTAACGTCTGTATTTAGATTCTGGCTTCAGTGGCCAATGTAACAAGTGGAGGAATCAATATTCCAATATGAGAGGCCACATTTGACAAGAGCAGTGGTAATGCAGGACGGGCCTTTATGAAGATAGGAGTACATATTTCCCTCTCTGTGGATTGTAACTCGCTGCCACAGTCCCGCCTCTCCACTCTCTGCCAAATGGATTGTCATTGCCTGTGACTTTTTCTAGTGGCTGTGTTGATTCTTCAAGGGGGAGACTGTGACTTTCTGAAATGCAGCTGTTAGTTTTTCTCCTCGCTAGATACTGTGAGGAGGGAAAAAATGCTTACCTTTCAAAGCCTGTAAGTCATTCGTATGACGAGGAAACTGTCGCATTCGGCAAAAACAAAAAAGTAAAATGAGAAGTAAAAGTATCCTTTTAAGATTAACCAATTTCATTGTCCTGATTCTTCTTCCTCTTTTCCTGCTCCTGTCGTAGAAATAAAGACTTTAGACACAGGTAGGTGTATTCTATCTTAGTGCATGCTGCTTTTGAACATCTACATGTACATGACCATCTGTATCGTCCTCCTTATATGTATATGGATAACTCTTTCATTTACACTCGCCTTTAGCGCCAGTGATTACCATGTGTAATTATAACAAACCAATTATAGCTTGATTACATCCAAACAAGAGGAATTTATGCAACGTGACAAAATCGCTACAACACGCAGTGCAAGGCTTTTTACGTGTTGAAAGTATTTCTAGGTTTAAATATAACAACGGAAGTTAATGTAAAAAAAAAAGACTAAACAATCAACACCTCGTGTGATGCAGTCCAAGAGAAGAGCTGTGCAATAAGCAGTACCATTGTGAAGCATATAATTACATTTACTCTGATGGTGTTTGGCAGATGCTCTTATCCAGAGGGGCTTACACAACTGCTTTGTATTCATGATTATGACAACAGCATCAGATCAAGTGAACATGCACATTGGTGGCAATTAGGTTGTCCCAGTGATTAACATGACCGCGAGGGCCAGAGGTGCAACACAGAGTGAAGTGGAGTCACTTTGTCTAACTGGCTGTCAAGGTAGTGCCTCTGAGGTGCCATTTTTGTTATATGAAAATGTGACTTTTTTAATGCTTTTCAAATCTAAACTAATTCGCCTGATTCGTCTGCTACGTGCAGCAGCGTTTCCCCTTCATCTCATTCTAACCGCTGCGATTAGATGCAGTTTTGATCAACGCCTGTATCAGAGTTTCCGTTGGGGTTTGTTTCTGTGAACCCTCCACGGACTACACCTAAAAAGGCAATAACAGATCTTTTTTTGTATTTCCTTTGACGTCTGGTCCAGACCAAAGGACACACATGACATAAATATAACTGCAGTCAGACAACAGAACTAAAATGAACCCTTTTCTAAAGAACTTTGTTGAAGCTAAATGTGCTTCTTTGTGCTGCACGTAGACAAACTAGCACAGGTTGTTCGAGGGTTAAACCCTAACCCTAATTTGTACGTTGCATTATGGAGATTTGCATCCTCCTCTTTGCGAGCATACTTATCACTACCACACATACGTCTTAACATCAGAAGCTGCGGGAATTATTTATCGCAGGGCTGTTATATTGGACTGCATAATGTCACACAGGTGTATCAATTATGGTGTCCGCCCCCCTGCAGGTCGACTGTAAAAGAAAGGGTTACTCATGTACGTCTTGCTGAATTCTTAATAAGAACTTGATGGCAGCCACTATTTTGGGCATTTACTTTGACTCATAATAGCTGTCAACTTTTATGACTCCATCTTCATCATTTTGTAAAGATGTTTCATTGCCACATTTATTTTGCCATCGCATTATCCCACTTCCAAAGCCAACCGGTATTGACTGAAGTACCATTAAGCTGAAGTACAACGAGAGAAGCCGTGTTTACGACTGCACTGTAAAGCGAGCTATTTTTCATGTTAACTGCCTCTGTTTTTGAGCTCTTTAATGACTCTTAAGCACCTGCTCTGTATCAACTCTGACTTAATAGAAAAGGTTAATGCAATAGTTTTTCATTTGTTTACAAAGAACTCACTGAAAAAGATAATTTCATCGGCCTTCACCGAGTCTAACTATCATTCAATCATGTGTCGTACAAATCTTTTGATTCCTAATCCTTGACACATTTGCTCTCTGATTCATGGATCCATTATGAGACGGGAGAAAGAATGCAAATAAGCAGAAACAGATGGATGCCATTAACTTCTGCACTTTGTTACTGTAAGCCAGTCATTACTGTCATTTCCAAAAGGCATTTCCCCCCGCAGGAGAGCGATTATAAAACATAAAAAAAGAAATGATCTGGCACACAAGTTGTCATTTGTGCTTTGTAAACTGGAAGCCCACTGCAGTGGCACCCTGATAAGTTCTGTTTGTCTTCCATCTCTTCAACCTTCTCTCTCTCTCGCTCTCTGTCTTTTATGTTTCCATTCACAAAGGCTCTGCTCTTTCTCTCTGCCGTGGGAATTATTCACACAGTTTTTTCACAAGATTAAAATATATTTCCCTCTTCACTTCATCGTCCACACGCATGAAAACGTTGCTACTAATTATAAGTTGATAATAAGGTTTATATTTTAAGCTGCAACTGGACTGGAAAAAAACACTTAATTACCCTTTTTTTTATGGTGTGTTTTAGAAAACAAACTTAAATGCTGGAACATAACCTGATTAAACATTGGCATTAACTTTCTATGCAATAAAAAAAAACACTGTATTGATGCACAATTCCCTTGAATGTCCAGTGAGTGTTTTCTAAAGTGCTACACGACTTCTCATCTAATAACAAATCTAATGCATAGTGAAGACAATGTTAGTTAAAGAGTCAATACATGTTTGTTTCAGTCGGGGGTTAAAGGTTGTATCTCACACATTATTGCACTATTGAAGGACTATTTGGCTGCATTGTAAGAAAAAGGGCATTAAAGTGAAAACCCTGTATACCGTGAAGGGACAGTTTATAACTGAGTTATTGTCTTGAATGCAGTAACAACCCGGCACACCGGTATTACCTGGCAACGGATCCAGTAAGTGGTCAGCTGTACGTGTCGGACACAAACTCCCGGAGGATCTACAGACCCAAAATCTTAACCGGGACCAAGGAACTGCAGTCCAACGCAGAGGTGGTGGCAGGGACCGGAGAGCACTGTCTGCCCTTTGATGAGAACCACTGTGGCGATGGAGGCAAAGCTCCAGAGGCCTTTCTCACCGGACCCAAAGGTATCGTTTAAAACTAATGAAGGCGTTGTACTCAAATGGAGGGGTGGGACACCGTGATGGGCTCCTCAGTCAGCAGTGGCAACAGCTAAATCTAAATTTATGTGTGCCATTGGGGGTCCGTGCCAAGTCTGGGCCGACAGATGATTTTATTGGATGGTTTTTAGTTGTGGGTTATGTGTTGAAGTAAAAGTAACACTGTCAACTGTATATATATATATATATATATATATATATATATATATATATATATATATATATACACATATATATACATATGTATATATATATGTATATATATGTGTATATATATATATATATATATATATATATATATATATATATATATATATACACATATATATACATATGTATAGAAATGGAAAAAACCTTTTTGTAAATTAAGGCTGTTTACGTTATTGTTGTTTTAACCATTTTAATCATTTTTGGACATTTCTATAAAGAGGTTTTTAAAACGTATCCTCGATTCGACATTTGTCAAACAGCTCTTGTGAAAGTAAAGTCTCCTCCAGTCCTTTAAAGCTTAAAGTAACAGCTATCCTCAAGTTGATACCCGCTATGCACAACCTGTTGTGCCATTTGTGCCATTTGTGCCATTTGGGCCATTTGGGCCATTTGTGGTTGGATTGCTCACTTTTCCATAAATTCTTCTGGATGAAAAGGCTGAGATGAATTGTTTTTGCGTTAGTTGTTGCCCGTTCTGAATGCCAACTGCAATAGCTGAGCTTCAGCTGGGTGATAGAGGCTTGAGTGAAGGCAATCTGAGAGCAACTCTAATGATGGAGTGGGTGGAAGCCGAGACCAGAGAAGAAACAGCAGATGGCTACTTTTTTTTTCTTCTCCCCTCAGACATTTGGTGAACTCTGCTCAAATGTGACACTTTTCATCTGTCTGAGAATCTCAGACTGTCAAATAGCCAGCTCCCAAGGATTCACCGTGGGCTCCCTCAACTCGTAAATGTTTTAGCAGAAAGCAATCTTGTGCAGACCTAGCCACAGGTCAAACCAAACCACTCACCTTCCATAGAAGCTTTTAAAGACTTCATTGAAAAATAAATCATACTCTCGGGGTAAAACTGAAGTTGAAGCTTATTCAAAACATTTCAAATCCTCCGAAAACCAAAGAACAATCGCCACAAATGCGCTCCTGAGATCGGCGGCTCTCATTCTTTACAATCAAACCCAGATCCACGCCGTGCTAAAACCGGCGTGGAGAATGAAAAGAAACCTCCCTGCGTGTGAGGTATGATTGAATTCCCAGGTGCTGGTCTTTATTAAGCCGCACAGTGACGCAGGGAGTGGAGGTTGGCGCGGCTCGTTAATGTATTTCCCCAGTTGTCAAAAAGAAACCTGTTATTGCAACTCCACAGAGGCTCGACTGCAACTTAAATCTCCGAGCTGACACTCAATCATTGAGACGATTTAGTCCACCACGTCACCATGGCAACTGCCTGTCTTTCACCCCTTTCATCTAGAATTGGCCGAAGCTGTCACTTCCGCTCCCTCGCTCATTCATTTCACAAATGGTGTGCAGATTGTTGATGATTGCCGATGTCAAGAAATCACCCAGACGCACCACTCGTTGACACTCCTGAGGTCCTTCTTTTAGAGAGCGCCGAGTGCACATGTGTACCGTATGAATACAGCCTTTGCCACTTCTGCCTAAGAAATTATTTAATACTAGAAAAGCAGCCGTTGAATTATTGATGGCTGTGCTTTTTGCAGTGACCTGAATAATGGGAAGGCAAGCTTGACACATGTATCCATCGTGTTCCGTCCACTGAGTCATGCAAGCAGAGATGCTGCACATCCACCATGTTTTCCTGTTATCACACTTCTTCTTTTTTTTTTTTCCCCTCCCCTCCTTCTTCCCCTTCTTACCTGATGTCAACAGGCATCGCCGTGGGCAAGAACGGCCTGATATATTTTGTTGATGGCACCACAATCAGAAAGGTGGACCAGAACGGCATCATCTCCACCTTCCTCGGCTCCAACGACCTGACGTCGGCTCGCCCTCTGACCTGCGACAACAGCATGGACATCAATCAGGTGATTTATACGTACATGTGCCACACATTTGTTAACCCTGCCTGCATGCTCACACAGAGCGTGTCACAGCGCCACCCTGTGCCCCCACCTCTCTAACACTCTTTCAGACGCTCACCCATGACTCATCATTGATATGCAGTGTTATATAACTGCATATATATATTACATCTGCGGTAAAACTAATCTTTTTCATGAATGCTAATATTTTTTGGGCAACTGGTTTTGGAGTGAGAGGAAGATATGCTTTTTAAATGTTTGAATTTACCTCGTCCTCTATATTATTATTAACAGTTCCCACACTCACACTCACAACTGAGGAGAAGAGCTGTTTTGCATGCTGCTCCCTCTATCTGGAACCTTCTGCAATTAAATTTGAAATTGCAAAAACGGGTCTCTTTCTGGGAATTTCAATCATTGCTGCAGTGTTTCCTCTCTGGAATATTACAATCAGGATGTTTTAAGCGTAATTAATTTACTGTTTGATCGCATTATGTGATTCTTATTTATTGATATTGATGGTTTGATTGCCTTTAGCTTGATTTTAAAGTGCCTCATCAAAGATGTTATCTCTTAAATGATTGTTATTGGTCATTTTATTTATGCTTTTGTAATCCAATTGTTGCTCAATTCGGATGTAGTGAGATACTTTCTGCTATCTACGTGATGATGTTATTGCTGCCTCTCTTGTCCAGGACACTTTAAAAACAATTGTAATCTTGATAAATGAAATAAATGTTAAGTATAAAATAGGCATTTAACTCTCAGATCGTATCCAGAGAAACATACGGTAACATTAGTGTGGGGGGGGGGGGGGGGGGGAGAAAAAGCTGCAATTCCTACAACACAGAATATAAAGGTGCTCGGTGAGAGAAAAAAGAGATGCTGCTGCGTTTTTATTTTTTGCTCTCGACTCGACAAGAGGAGAGCGTTTTTTTCTGAAAGTACAGGAGGAAAATATGTGAAAATGTGATTCAGGCAGGAAGTGGAGACATGAAGTGTTTATTGAGGAGATGAGTTTTCCGGTCATGCTGGATGATATAGAGGGAAAAATAATTCCTCAGTTTGGGGAGCTTGTTTTGATGTGGCTGGGGCTGAATTAGTGTTTAGTGTTCCACTAGAAATACTCAAGATTGAGGACACTTACACCGCACATGATAATGAAGCAGCAATTGGTAACGAGTTCGCCGCACATAAAACCTTTTCTTCGGCAGCACCTGATGACGGCCAGCTTCGTGCCACACAATTTACTGACTCCCTGCGAATGAGGTGACATAAAAGCCCCACACAAGAGGTTAAAGCATTACAATAGCACGGCGCTACTTCCAAAGTCGAAGTGCAGCTCCCTGCTCTCTTAAACATTAATATCTCTCCTCATTTCACTCCTTTAGAGTTAGTTTTGAGACCTGACTTGAGATGAATCATGAAAAAGGAGGCTTTTATCATATTAAAATGGATGTCTCTGCAGAAAGTGAAGTGTATTGACTGTCGAGAATGAAATTTCCGCAGAATCAGGTCCTCCCACCTCGTGCGCGTGTGCACCAGACATAACAGAGTTTGTTTTTTAACTAACCAATTTAAATGTTAATTAGATTTATGTTGATCAGCTTACAAAACGGAAAAAAAAAAAGTATATGATTACAAACAAAACACTTTCAACAGTGGATTGGAAGGACTGCAGTCAAACCCCCCGCCCCCCCCCCCCCCCCGACAGCAGATTTCACATATATTCTTGTGTCGTACTGAGTCGGGCAATAATACAAATGCATTAACACAAATTAGAGCTGGGAGAAAATTAATTGTTTTTGGCAGCATAGACACCATTTTTTTTTTAATGTAAACAGAAGATAAAGCAATCTGTGTTTGTGTATGTCCATGTGTGGGTGAACATGAAGCGGGGAGAACATAAGAGAACATGAAGACAAAGGATTAAGCTTGTCTCTTTTTTTTTTGCTAATTAACCAAGTCATTTGGTTTGAGCCAATAAAGACATGGTTTTGGCGAGACCGTATGATCCTCAGGCATCTCAGCGAGAGAATTGGCTCGGCGCAGTTTAACTAGTGGCAGCCTTAAAGGCACTGTGTTTTACCATTAATCGCCCTGCGGAAAGGCACAATTCAGCAGCGTGTTGACAGATTTAATGACCGTTATGTATTTAAGGGCCAGGCCAGTCATTTGTGCTGTTACAAATAAGCTTTTAATTCACTGTCACATTTCTGACAAGCAGATTGTAATAGTTGGCCAGGGTTAAAGCTTTGGATTGTAATATCTACTTGTTATTTTTTCCAAGATGTGGTTAATACCGCATCATTTTTTATGTTTTAAATATTTTATGACTTCATTTCGATTTAATTTGATACACCTAATTGGTCACTTAATGGGGTGCTCCCCCCTCTGCAGCCTCAGTTAGTGTGCATGCTCAGGGTTATTTTGGTAGCTAAACTAACTATAGCCACACAGGGCATAACCCCCTGGAACTTCACTTAGTTTTATATCTCAGTAACTGAATTATAAAAAGTTAAATGTTTAGGCATAATGGGAAATTACAGTCACTGCGGCCAGGATTATCCTTTAACTTCATGTATCAGCAGCGCTGACACAAGAAGATAAGCGCTTAATCTTATAGCCCAAAGCTATAAGATGTGTTATGCACTTTTTGCTTCAGGCCAATTGAAATTATACGAATATTGTAAGACAAACTAGCATTGTATAAAGAGACTGCCCTGCAAATAAAGTGTCACCTTTGATTCCTGCAGCGGCCAAATGTCTTAATAGTCAACTAGATATATTGTTTCTATTGAGAACGACAGACAAAGGTCATTTTCTATGAGGAAATAAATTGTCTGTCCGAGGACAGAAACAGTTTAGCTCTTCCTCACAGCTTAAGCCATTCTGTATATCTTCCTATTGATGACTACAACGAAGATTTATTCATGCCTTCCTGAATGTATTATGCTGGGACAATACACATGGATATTGATTTAAATTAATTATGCATGATTAAGAAACGCAGCTTTTATCTTTTTTTTATCTCAAATGTATAATTTGAGTTAATGATGTCGTGTGTTTCAGGTGATTCTGGAGTGGCCCACGGACCTGGCAGTTAGCCCCATGGACAACTCATTGTATGTCCTGGACAACAACATTGTGCTGCGCATCACAGAGAACGGACAAGTGAGCATCGCAGCTGGCCGACCTCTCCACTGCCCATTGGCTGGACTGGAGCGTGGCGTGGCTGGCGGTCAAAGAGCCCAGTTAACCCCTATAGAATCCGCTGTTTCCATCGCCATCTCTTACCATGGGGCCATCTACATCGCGGAGACAGATGAGAGAAAGATGAGCAGGATCCGAAAGGTTTCTGTGGATGGTGAGATAACGCATTTGGCCGGGTCTCCCTCTGACTGCGATTGCAAGAATGATGCCAACTGTGACTGTTACCAGACAGGGGACGGCTATGCCAAAGATGCCAGGCTCAATGCTCCATCTTCTTTAGTGGCAGCTCCAGATGGAACACTCTACGTGGCAGACCTAGGGAACATCCGCATCCGGGCCATCTCTAGAAATGGGCCAACTTCCAGTGCCAATACATATGAGGTGGCTTCCCCCGATGCCCAGGAGCTGTATGTGTTTGATAGCAATGGCACCCACCAACACACTGCGAGCCTGCTCACTGGTGACTTGAAGTATACTTTCAGCTACAGCACAGAGAATGACATCACGGCTGTGACGGACAGCAGTGGCAACACTCTGAGAATCCGTAGAGATCCTAACCGCACACCGGTACGTATCGTCGCACCCGACAACCAGGTGATCTGGCTAACCATGAGCACCAATGGCGGACTGAAAACGCTCACGGCGCAGGGCCAGGAGCTGGTGCTCTTCACTTACCACGGTAACAACGGCCTGCTGGCGACAAAGACATCGGAGATTGGCTGGACAACCTTCTATGAGTAAGTATAACGGAGACTTGCAAGAACGTTTTGTGTTCCTTTAGGCTTTCAGCATCTGGAACCTGCCCCGTGGTACACATTAAAATGCACCTCCTCCTGTGTGCTTACTCATACAAATTATGTAAAACAAATGCACTTTGCATTTCTGGCAGATAATGTTTTTAGGAATAAATACATAAAAAGTATTCCCTGCTTTTCATGTCTTGCAGTTGAAGGATTCATCACACTTTTGTCTGAGCTTGTCACCTACTAATGACACTAATATGTATACTCATCTTGTAAGTCATGAGGTGCAAACTATGTGTGTTTCATGTCTCGCAGCTCAGTACAAGTTTACTATATAATTGTTAAACATATTTACCTGCAAACTGCTTCAGGGTGCTTATTTAATTGAAACCTAATTAGAAAATGTGCCTCAGAAATAGCCCTACATTATAATAATGCTACTTTTTCTTCATATGTTTGACTTCTGTACGCTGCAGTTAGCAGAAGGAGCAACATAGGATATAATGCTTTTACATTTAAAATGAGCAGCTCATGATTATGTTTTGTTATAATAAGCCACCTGGACTCTCATCATGCCGACACTTTATTTTGGTAGCATGGCGTCTCCATGATTGTTCTCCCCTGTGTAATTCTCTTGTCATGTCACATTGTGCCATGCATGATATCCCCCACTATAAAATAGCAAAGCTTTCAGTCGACATCATAATGACACATCAATCATCCAAATGATTGAATTGTGTGTGTTTTTTAAATATAAAACTGATAGCTGATGAGATGAGTCGCTCTCCCATATCTAATATTTGGACTATGTGTTGGGTGGAGACAGACACCCCTTCACTTATGCTCTGGTAATTGAACTTGTGACAGTCGATGGTCTACATGTATAAAAGAGCTGATAATTGCCATCATACATATCGATGTTTTGTCACTTTCTTTGCTTTTTGTCACACAGCTATGACAGTGAAGGACGGCTCATGAATGTGACGTTCCCCACTGGAATGGTGAATAACTTGTACACAGACATATACAGCGCTTTGACGGTGGACATCGAGAGCTCCATGACAGAGGAGGAAATCAGCATCACCACGAACACCTCGACCATTCGTGCCTTCTACACTCTGGCTCAGGGTAAGGGCGCGGCCGTCATCTCCCCGACTCAGGCGGCTATTCTGTGAGCAGTTATTTGTCATTGTTTCAGGGGTCGCCGGGGCAATGTTGAGTAAGCTTAAGTCGTGTATCATTACAGCTCAGAAGGTCTGACGGACGACAGTGTAAATGATTACTCTCTCAGCGTGTGGGTTTGGGATGTCAGGGAAACACATCAGCCTTGTATCGAAATGCTTTCTACTCTCCGCTGGACCCAGATGGTGCACTTACCTGAGCACATCATTCAACTTCTTTCTTTTATCGGAGAATTGTCTAATATGAAATACTAAGGACTCAAAGCATAATTAAGTACAGCCAACGACTACCTCAGGAGACCGTCGATAACATTCATTCCTGTGTGTAATTGCTCATTCCTCGGTTTCTAAGTTGCATTTGTTGTTTACTATCAATAGATCAATGTCGAAGCAGCTATCAAGTGGGCTTTGACAACTCGCTGAGGATTACCTATGCCAATGGGATGGACACCCACTACCAGACAGAGCCCCACATCCTGGCAGGCGCTGCCAACCCAACTGTAGCCAGACGCAACATGAGTTTGCCAGGGGAGAGTGGGCAAAACTTGGTGGAGTGGCGCTTCCGCAAAGAACAAGCCAGAGGGAAAGTTATCGTGTTTGGACGCAAGCTTAGGGTACGTTTGATATATTTATCTTTCTTCCTAGGGCACATGCAAATGAACAACGTGCCGTGAATTCAAAAAGTGGCTATTTCCTGTGGCCTCGCCTACCTCAGTGGTAGATAGATCATGGCAGGAGTTGCACAAAGAAATAGATGAAACCATCCACAATATTCCAAATGTTATTTTATGGTCGCGTCACTTAATATTCTAACATTGTAAAATGAATGTAATAATCAGTTATTTCTTTCCATTGAGGTTTATGACTCGCATAACATTTAGTTCCTGATATAGAGAGTTATCAATATTCCAGTATTCATATTCCCCCTCTTTCTTAGAATCTGACACAATCTATGAAATACAGTACATGAACTTTACTTGGGTGGTTACTTTGCCTCTGAGTCATTTTTGTCACCAAATTTAGGAGGTTGTGATTTAAGTGCACGTGAATAATCACCCGAGTGTCTCTCAGTTAAACGAGCCTTGTGAGGGAGGTGTTAATCTCCGTGACAACTCTAGTGAAAATGATGTGACTACAGTTTAAAGAGCCATCAAGGCAAAGAGCAGTGGTATAGAAAAAACAATAACACTATTGTGTAATCAATGTGTTTCATTTGAGTGGTATCTGCTAGTCGAATCTTATTACCACTGGTGGGCATCTTGTGCACGAGACTAGCACGTTATTAAATCAAATCTTCCCCACAGGTGAACGGACGGAACATTCTTTCTGTCGATTACGATCGCACCCTGAGGACGGAGAAGATTTATGATGACCACAGGAAATTCCTCTTAAAGATTATATACGACACAGCGGGCCACCCGGTGCTCTGGGTGCCGAGCAGTAAGCTACTGCCGGTTAATGTGAGCCGCACGAGCAGTGGGCAAATCAGTGCCCTGCAGAGAGGTCCCACCACTGAGAGACTGGAGTATGATAGCCAAGGCCGCCTGATTTCCAGGGTGTTTGCTGATGGGAAAATATGGAGTTACTCCTACCTTGAGCAGGTAAGAAAAATAACATGACCTGGGGGAAGCAATCTGTAAGATGTACTGTACAGCAGGCTAGTCATCATCGTTACAGGGTGAATAAAAACCCCGACATGTGGCAGAGGTCACCCTGAAGAGGCTTATTTTGCAACTGCAAATGTACATAATTCTGCTTCTCACAGAGGTACTTAGCAAACATAGTAATAAATCTACACTGCTGATTTATGAGCATCATTTATGAGCTTTAGGTATAAAAAATGTTCTGAGGGCTGTACCTCAACCTCTACCCAGTGTGTGTAGCAAAGTTAGCCGAGGAAATCAGGCCCCACATGGTTTAAACAGTAGGACTAATCACCATTTCTGCCTAACACACATATTTCTTGTGTAGCGGGTTGCTCTGATCTGGCAGCAGTGTATAGTACACAGCACATGTGCAATAGAAGAGTGTACTCTTTAAATGACTGTTGAGCTGGGACCTGAACTTTACCTGTGCTATGTACTGCTGCATGTACTTGTGTATCATGTGTCCTGTATTTGAGAGCACGGTGCACATGTTTTATCTGGGAACCTGCTTAGGGACTGCAACATAATCTTTAAGCTGACTCTGGTACAACACATCAAATGCTTTACATGTATGTGTAATATTGTTCATGGTCCCGTGCAAATAAATAATAGATGTAAAGTCTTAGCAGCCAGAGTGTACAAATTGAAAGACGGTAGAGTAAATCCAGAGACAACACACTGAAAATATATGAAATCCTCCAAGAATCACAATTTCCACTTTTATCAACTAAACAAGTAAATTCCAATCGTTAAAATCGTCTTCAGGTCTGCGCCTCGCTTTATAGTGTTCTATGGAAAACCTAGGAATCCACTTCCTTGTTAAAAAACAAAGAATACACTGAGGCTACATCATGTACACATTGGTTCTTCTGTTCTTTGCATTCTGCTGATCAGAATTGCGTGGAACAGCAACTGTATCACACTATGTCTTCCACAAAAATATCCATAAGTTGTTTTGTAGAGTGTATTTAAGATTGCACTGATATGCGCAGCTATAACAAGCGTGCATAGATTTCCTCAGCGACTCCTGGTCGCTTCCTCTCATTGCGTGACCTAGAGAGCCCATGTCAACACTTTGACATAAGGAACACAGAGAGCTCAGGGAGCACTGGGAACCTCTGTCACAACGGATGACTGGGCATGACATTTTAACAGAAAGGGGGCAAACCTTTAGAATGGACGGATCACGCTCTAAACTGCATATACTGTTAATTAATTAAATAGTTTCTGTGGGTAATAGGAGCTCAAAGTTGCTTGCATTAACAGATTAGACGATGGGCAGCACAACAGTGACAGTTAACGCTACCTAGTGCATTCTTCATATACCCGGTTTCTCCTATTCCTTCCTACTCTCTCTGCACTTGCCTGGGATTAAAACATATGATATGTATATGCAACCCAAGAAAACACCTGTTGTTTTGCTCTTTCCCCTTTAGTCCATGGTTCTCCTGCTCCACAGTCAACGGCAGTACATATTTGATTTTGACTCTCTGGACCGGCTTTCTGCTGTCACGATGCCAAGTGTAGCCCGTTACACCATGCAGACCATCCGCTCAGTGGGCTACTACAGGAACCTTTATCACCCCCCAGAGAGCAACGCCTCAGTGGCCGTGGACTACAGCGAAGACGGACTCCTACTGAGAATTTCTCACCTTGGCACAGGTCGTAGGATCCTGTACAGGTACCGCCGGCAAAACAAACTGTCAGAAATCCTGTACGACAGCACAAGGGTCAGCTTCACCTACGACGAGACGGCAGGAGTGCTGAAGACAGTCAACCTGCAGAATGAGGGATTCATCTGCTCCATCCGTTATCGACAAGTGGGTCCGCTGGTGGACCGGCAGATATTCCGCTACAGTGAAGATGGCATGGTCAATGCACGCTTTGACTACACCTACGACAGCAGCCTGCGTGTCACCAGCGTGCAAGGCGTCATCAACGAAACACCGCTACCCATCGATCTATACCAGTTTGACGACATCTCGGGAAAGGTTGAACAGTTTGGGAAGTTTGGGGTGATCTACTATGATATAAATCAGATCATATCCACTGCAGTCATGACCTACACCAAGCACTTTGATGCGCACGGACGCATCAAGGAGATCCAGTATGAGATATTCCGCTCACTCATGTACTGGATCACTTTCCAATATGACGATGTGGGACGAGTCATCAAGCGAGAGATCAAGATCGGCCCCTTCGCCAACACCACCAAGTACAGCTATGAGTATGATGTAGATGGCCAGCTGCAGACTGTGTACCTGAACGAGAAAATGATGTGGCGCTATACTTACGACCTTAATGGGAATCTGCACCTGCTCAATGCAGGAAACAGTGCCAGACTTCTTCCTCTGCGTTACGACTTGAGAGACCGCATCACCCGCCTGGGAGATATCCAGTACAGAATGGATGAAGATGGTTTTCTCCGTCAGAGAGGAGCAGAAATCTTTGAGTACAACTCCAAAGGACTCTTGGTGCGGGTCTACAGCAAGAGCAGCGGCTGGACCATTCAGTACCACTATGATGGACTCGGACGCAGAGTGTCCTCCAAGACGAACTTGGGCCAACACCTGCAGTACTTCTACGCAGACCTGAGCTACCCGGCCAGGATTACACATGTATACAACCACTCCAGCTCCGAGATCACCTCTCTCTACTATGACCTCCAAGGCCACCTGTTTGCGATGGAGATCAGCAGCGGGGAGGAGTTCTACATCGCCTGTGATAACACCGGCACACCTCTGGCTGTCTTCACCAGCAATGGCCTCCTGGTCAAACAGCTCCAGCACACAGCGTACGGTGAGGTCTACTTCGACTCAAACCCAGACTTCCAGCTGGTGCTCGGGTTTCACGGAGGGCTGTATGAACCCCTGACCAAACTGCTGCACTTCGGGGAGCAGGATTATGACATCATGTCTGGAAGATGGACAATTCCTGATGTCTCTACTTGGCCGAAAATTGCCAAAGAGCCAGCTCCTTTTAATCTATACATGTTCAGAAATAACAACCCTATCAGCAAAGTCCACGAATTGAGAGAATATGTTGCGGGTAAGAAAGATTGCTATTGATGATTATTATGGCTGCTATTGATTTTAGTGAGTTTTTTATCTATAAAATATCCATTATAACTTATTTAATCCTATATTTTTCATCTGACCAAATAGATTCAGATCCTATAGTTATATATATATGAAAAGTACAAGTTTATAAATATTTATTTTATTTTGTAATATAAGCATTTACTTAGTTTTTGAACTACACAAACTATACCATACAACCAACAGCTTAAATGTTTAGTTTTTTCCTCAATATACAGTAAGTTTGGTCAAACCAAACATCCATGCTATGATACAGAGGTATTAATGTTGTAACTTACTAAACATGTGTTTTTCTTGCACAGATGTGAACAGCTGGCTTGTCACCTTTGGCTTTCATCTTCACAACACCATCCCTGGGTTTCCGGTGCCGAAGTTTGATTTAAGTATGCCATCCTATGAACTGAAGAAGAGTCAGCTCTGGGATGATCTGCCGGTGGGTAAAATTAATTTCTCATGCATATTGAACATATTAAAGAGTGTATTCCTTTAGCCAACAGACGATATGTTTTTCAAAGTGTAGGAATCAGACAGGCAACAAAACAATTACATTCTTCTATTGTTTATCTCTCACGTCAGTTCTTTTTTATCTGCTATCTCCTAATTGGGTTGCTCTCTATTTGATAAAATATCCATTTTAATTGGGTAATATTTGCATAGTAATACGCATAATAAGCACAAATTGTACTTTCCACTGTATTTTTGTTTGAGTTTCCAGTTGAACACATTTGAACACTGTCTAACTTTGTATGTAATGTGTTTGTGTTGTTACCGTTTAAACAGCTTCTGGAGGATTGTCTGGTTTAAGGCCTTAAAACAAAAAGTGTTGCTGTAAAATTGTCTCGGGGGATTTATCTGCTTTTGACTTTAGAACACAGCTTGAAAAGACCATTATCTTAGACGGGGGGTGAAAAACTGTGAAGCAGAGCAGTGGCTGCTTCTAAATGGCCTGGAGTGTCTGGTTATGCCATGTTCAGGCGTTAACGTTTCACTGCACTTTTCCTACAGTCTATCTCTGGGGTGCAGCAGGAAGTAACCAGACAAGCGCATTCTCTGCTGTCGTTCGAGCGGCTGCCAGAGGTCCATCTCAGTCGAGGTCGCAGAGGTGAAAAGTCTTGGCTGTGGTTCTCGGCGGCAATGTCTCCCATCGGAAGAGCCGTCATGTTCGCTATCTACAAGGGCAGCGTTCACACTCACACGCTCAACGTGGCCAGTGAAGACTGTATCAAGGTTGCAACAATCCTCAACAACGCTTTCTATTTGGAAGACCTCCACTTCACTATAGAAGGGCGGGACACACACTACTTTGTCAAGCCTGGCCTTCCAGACGCAGACCTAGCTGCATTGCACCTCACTAGTGGACACAAGACTCTGGAGAATGGTGTCAATGTGACTGTTTCCCAGTCCACCACAGTCATGGATAGTCGGACTCGGCGTTTTGCAGATGTGGAGATTCAGGCCAGCGCTCTAGCTCTTCATATCCGCTATGGATCCACGGTGGACGAGGAGAACGCACGGGTTGTTGAGCTCGCGCGTCAGCGCGCTCTCGCGGGTGCGTGGTCGAGAGAACAACAGCGGGTGCGAGATGGCGAGGAAGGGGTCCGCCCCTGGACAGAGGGAGAGAAGAGGCAGCTTCTGAGTAGTGGAAAAGTTTTAGGGTTTGACGGGTACTATGTGCTCTCCATTGAGCAGTACCCAGAATTAGCAGACAGCGCTAATAACATCCACTTTCTTCGGCAAAGTGAAATTGGGAAAAGGTAACACTATGAGGAGCATCTTCTGCCAAAGAGACTTAGTTTTGGTAGAAAGCAACTGTAATCAAAGGTTGCTGCTATGTACCCTGAGTGTCGTGTGTTTTTGAAAATAAAATAAAAAATACATAAAAAAAAAAAAAAGGAAAAAGTACAAGTGGTCAAAAAGCAATGCTGTGCATTGTGACCTAGGGACTACAGAGTAAATGTATAACTACACCAAGCCTTACAATGGCAATTACAGGTCAGTTCCTCTGTTGCACAAGCCTTTCGGACTCTGGACTCTGAAGCGGAGGAACAGCGGTGTCTTTGGGGAAACAGTAAGCTAATTTAGGTGTTTTATGTTTTTGGTTTTGTTTTCATCAAGAAAAGTCTGGATCAACAGAAAGTATTATAAGAGCAAAATGTTTACATTATGCATATCTGCACTTCTCTAGAAGTACGGAGCTCGAGAGTTCACACTCCCAGAGCAAAGCAGTGTCCTTGAGCAAATGTTTGTTTTTAAAATCAGAGACTTCTGACGTCAGAAACATCCTCACCAAACAACCACTATGTATCCCAGATTTAGCACTGTAAACATCAACATGTTTTATTCTCTCTGAGATGCTTTTAAACAGAAAAGAGAAACTGTTTCCATGTTAAAATACCCAGCATTCATTGTGGGGGGGGGGGGGGGGGGGGTTGGAAGGGACAGTGAAGGTATGCTGAACTCTGTCGGGGGGGAAGGCACACGTGTCTTGGATAGCACAGGGACACCATGT
Source organism: Cottoperca gobio (assembly GCF_900634415.1). Taxonomy (NCBI): domain Eukaryota; kingdom Metazoa; phylum Chordata; class Actinopteri; order Perciformes; family Bovichtidae; genus Cottoperca; species Cottoperca gobio. Next base: position 4,593,884 of record NC_041364.1, read on the forward strand.
TTTGTAAATTATGCAAGAGTTTTATGGCGTTTTTTTTAAGAAACTATTAATGTCTGTATTAGTCATATTAACAGTAATTTATGTTGTGTTTATACATGACAAATAAAGTCCAGCTGATTTTGATTTTTTTTTTACTTTTTCAGGCAAGCATTTTATTTATTTTTAAGTTACGTTCCTCCTAATATGGCTGTGTGGGGCTTCTTCACAATGCTCTGTTTAAGTAATTAACAGAAATCTGTGCATGTAGTGACAAGTATTTACAAGTGGTGATGTATCTATAACATGCCGTCAACTATTATTTCCACTAAATTTAATGTTTATTGGGCATTATGCCTTTTGACCTGGCTTCCTGTCCAATGAATATTTCATCAACACAAATATTTCATGAACCCATCTCACATAAACAAGGTTACAGTGGATCCAAATATAGATCACGTCCATGTTCTCGGTAGGTATACTTTTTTTGAATGTTAAATGCACTTATGGATTAAAATGATATTGGGGTTCTTTTTGGTGTGTTGTTTCTTTAAGAATTGCATTTTTTGTTCTCGTCTCACTGATGACATGTGGTGAGGAAATAGCTGGCGGGTTAGTCAGACACTTATTCGGATATTAAAGATGCTTTAAGTCTTTCCAAATAGTTAAGTATGCATGGCCTCAGTATTCTAAAAAATGATTAATAATTTAAAATACATCTGAGCGACAAAGACAAAGACAAGTGCAGCATTAGTTTGAAGTCAGCTGCTTGAAGCTGTGTTGTGTATAAATTGCAGCTGAAGAGATTTTGAGTGTAACTAACATGAAATGTAGAAATGTTGTCTAAAACTATTTACGTCAGCGTCACAACTTAAAAAAAAGGATATTAGCTATAAGTGTGAGAATATGATCGCTCATTTCTTTTCTTTTTTTTATTATATTTGGGTTGTGATCAGCTTTTCCCACGCTCGGTGATACTCATCAAAGCGTAGAGGAGTTCTGATGATAGAATTCATAGTTTTGAAAACAACTTCATATGAAAGCAATTTGTTTTTCATGGAGAACTTCAAACGGCTTTTCAAACCGAACGGTTGCAGAATATTCTTCCCTTAAAGCTTGTTTTATGCTGTGTTCGACCTCCTCCCCGCTGCTCCAACATCCCACAGATTCTTTATATGTTTTCAGAAATGTAACAATGTTTTCTTACACATAGAGCTCAACAAAGCTCCATCTCTTTGAATGTAGCTCAGCTCAAAATACATGAATTATATGCCTTCAAAGTTCTCATGACAGTCCCTTAGTGCCCCACCCCCCCCTTCACCAGATAACAGATAAGAGGACATTTCATTAACGTTCCCCTATGAGCTATTGTCTATTGTTCCTTCACACTGAAATGACGGTGAACTTATACACTCCCCCATTTGTTTTTGATATAACGATACAAAGAGTTTTAAACTCTACTGAAAAATATAAAAAAACAAACCAAATATATAGAATTCAAATCTGTCATCCTCTGTGTCAGTGCTCTGATGCTCCCTAGTGGTGCACAGTGCATAGTTCAGAAAGTCATCCAGGCATGACTGTTGAATGTACATATCACGCAGCAGAACACTCAACAGCAGCCGTCAGTGTACATCCGGAGAGTTTCAATAAAATAGTGCTGCTTTGAGCTCCAACTTCAAATAAGTCTTTTAAATTCTTCTGATTAGCACGACAGATGGTTTTTTTCAGCAGGGAGGAGAACAAAAACCACTCTTGGATACTCCAAGTTAATTTAAGTGACATGAAATAGAATAGATAAAGCACTATTATTAAAATGATCCACAGTAGTGCTGCAGTATCACACTGTGACCACTGTAGGCGCTGCCGCAGCAGCCGTGCAGCGTATCACTACGCAGTGCAACTAGACCGACTTCAAAGCCTTGCATAAAAGAGATGGCACAACTTTGCAAGAACATCAAAGACCCAAAAGCAACACGCAATAGATCAGAGCAATTGAAAAAAAACGGAGGCATGTTTCATAATTCATTTTATGCACGTAACACAAAGGTACCGATATGGAATCCCACTGCCGAACATGAAGTGAGTTCATGTTCTATATGTCCCATCGTGGAGGAAAACTGCACTGAAGATGAAGTTATACATCTTATACAGTATGACGTTTGAGTTTCTTTGACGATTTAATCAAAGCTGCTACAGTCAATTTCAAAACTGATCATGTGACGTAGCGCTGAAAGTCAGCAAAGCTTCAGTAATTTGAAGCGAAGTTGAATTTACAGTAGTAACGCAGCAATCATTGATGCCATATTAGAAATGTGCGATCAAGTGCATCAACCGAGCTGATTAGATAATTATGTGCACACAGAATAGTCAACAGATTGAGCTCCCTAATGAGCTCCTAGTAAATAAAATAGCGGTGTGCAGCTGATTGCATCTCCAAGGGCAGTGCTGTTAGAGTTCCCCAAGGTGATGGCGACTTGAGGACCTTCTCTCTGTCTCTCAACAGGACCTGAGAAGAGTCAATTCAATCATTTTGATTATTTCTTTACAGGATTTCACGTACAGTGTGAGAGCTGACATATTTTATATTTCATTCTCACAATCTTACAATCAAGAAGAAGAGAAGAATATTCTCTTTGTGAAGCAAAAGAAAAGAAACAATGGAAAGTAGTGCAATGAATGAATCAAGCTTTTGTAATTATGGTGTTAAATTCTGCCTTCTGTACTAATTTACTGAACGTTTACAGCAAAGGGGAAACAATTTGTATCATAAACAAGCTGCTGAAATGTTCTGATGTTTGAACTGCAGTTGTTATGATCTCAGAATAATGACTTATGAACTGGACGTAAAGAGATGATCGTCTGTAAGCAGCAGACACACACTAATCTCTTTAACATCACATTCTTATGGCTTTAACTTTCTGTGACTAAACACATATTATAATATTTCTACATAATAATAATAATAATCCCATAATGTAGATTAATGTCTTTTTTTATAAATTAAATACATTTCAATTCAACTTTATTGTCATACTTCCATTCTAATAATAAAAGTAAGTGTAAAGGTTATGTTATGTGTCACAAGGATGTAAAAGGAAAAGGTAATTAAAGTATGTATACACTGTAAATATATTGTACAGCCAGAAATAGTAACGTTGATTAAATCTGATATGATATTTGATCATTAGAAACGTCTAATTATCTTCGAATGATTGCCAGAACATTGGGTTAGTTAAAGATATGTCGAGATCATGATAATTATTCAAAAGTGGTGAATTACAGAATTAAATCATTTCCTCTGTGATAATTATTGCTCACAGGGCGGCGTGTGGATCTCACTACCTTTTACACTTTAGTGATAAAACACATTATGATGTGGAGAGTAAAATAAAACAGAGGTGTGGACGAACACACGGTAACTTTCATTGGGGGGGGATTTTAAAAAGGGAACATATCTCTGCTTTCTTTTAATCAGTGACTCCCCCAGACCTTGGAGATAATGCGTAATGACACGTGCAGCCGATCAGCGAGATGGACAAGTCCGTGAGAGCTTTGAAGATTTACACTGACGGTCTCGTCTCAAGCATCTTATCCTCTGTACCCCTTCTATCAATCGCATCCCATTCATCCCGGCTAAATGGGAAGAAGAACAAAGCTTCAACTGTTGGTGCTCAGTCTGCTGCCTGATGTTGCTAGGCTTATACCATGTTCCCAATTCAGAAATAGCTGCTTGTTATCATCTCTCTGATCTTCTGAGGACAGTTGCACAGGCTGTTGGGACTTTACTTGAAAAGTCTACAAAGAGTGCGGGTGAAAAACAAGGGCGCTAATGATCTGGGAGAGATTTAGAGAGATTGTGATACTTACGTCGATGAAACTGGGTTAACTGTTGTTCAAAAAGACTGCTCGACGCCATCGACAGCGTGTTGTGGTGTGGTTTTGGGTGGCACGGAGGGTCAAGGCTATACTTATTGGTAACCGATCCTGCCAATTGTGAAAGAAAAACAAACAAACATTACCAAAGAAGTGCATCAGCGGCCGATACTGCAGCTTTGAATGACACGCTCAGCTCCAGGATGGCCACATTCTCTGACGGTATGTGCTGTACGTCTGATTGGTCAGATATACAGGAACTCAAACATCAGCTCCGTGTACTTTCTTTACCGTAATGTACAGTCCATACACTCTCAAGGACCTTGGAACCACACACCTCTAATGATGTTCACTGAGGTCAATAAAAGATTAACCCAATTGCAAATATTTACCGATGAGTCCAACGACCTACAGAGTAGCATCAATGATTTAGAAGCACCTGTCACTGGAGTGTGTTTACCATTCTTCGCTTGTTAATAAATGTCATAAGAAGAGTTATTGGTTAAAAACTCAATAGTAGTATTTTAGTATTGGTCAAACCTCTTTGGTTGATCGTTTAAAACTAACTCTACTCGTCTTTAAATCTTCCATTTCCCCATTTATTGTTGAGAAACTCTGTGACACCAGGAAACACCCATAAAAACTCTCATGTCATGTTCCCTGTTTGTGGGCCAAACACAAAACCCGGCGTAAACACGGAGGACACCTCGTGACCGAGACACAAACATCCACACACACACTATTCATTCTATTAGTATTAAAAAGCTCTTGAGCAATAGATGTATTTACTATGTGTTGTTTTTTTGGTTTATGGTTCAAAAAGGGTCCTGTGACTCTTTCACCAAGTAAAACAAAGTCCAGAAGGTGTTCCTGGGTCAGGGAAACAACAGCTCCAAGGGGCAAACAGAGGCGGGCCGGCTGGTGACTGCTATCCTCATGAGTGATTGGATGAGCTGAGTCTTTATAAATCTGGATCGCATTGAAGACATTTTTAGTAAATATTAGTCGAGGAAGAAGAAGAAGAAGAAGAAGAACACGTCTTTGCTGCAGCTGATTTGGACAAGTCATGAGTGGATGTCCGTACTTTGAGAAGAGGCATTTGTACGTTCAAATAGGAATCTGAAGCGTTTCTAATCTCATTTGTATTTCATTTGATCAAATGCAGCCCTTTAACAATTCATGACTCACAAGTAACAAACACTTTCTCTGTTTGCGCTGCAGGTTATTCAAAAACAAGCCTCCCAATCCGGAGGAGGGTGAGGATGCCTCTCAGGCAGGGGTTAACAAGGCTAGTAAAGGAGGAATCATCTATGGAGACTATTTGCAGGTAGACCTTTCATATGCATCAGTGTTTGTGGCTTTTATTTTATTAGATTTATTTTTTGTGCTGGAAATTCAGATTTCTTTTCAAATGCTGTGCTTTTAAGTTAAGTACTTCATATCTTTTTAACTCTCAGCTGGACAAAATCATCTCAGCCCAGGTGTTGCAGAGTGAAGTGAAGGGTAATAAGATCCATGATGAGCACCTCTTCATCGTCACCCATCAAGGTAAAACTTCAGAGCATCTTTCTGCCTCACTGAAATACAACAGTCGTTTTAATCCTCTCGTGTGTTTCTCTAAATGAGCAGTGTAATTGTCCTTGACTGCGTACCGACTTGTTTTCTGTGTAATCTTACACTAAAATGTTTCTGATGCTTTAACACTTTTTATTTCAGCCTATGAACTGTGGTTCAAACAGATTTTGTTCGAACTGGATTCAGTGCGACACATCTTCATCAGTGGACACGTGAGTCACATTTCTCCTACACATGTTATGTGATTCTTGTTCATAAAGACAGAAGGTTTATGAGAAACATATATATATATATATATATATATATATGTCAGATGATTCTGAAGCACATGTTGCATCAGTAAAGTCAGATCTTTTAGACTTGAAGTGTCAGGTTGGATTTCTCAAAGAATGAAATTGTGAAGTAGAGCATTCTTTAAATATATTGAAGAGCACAACAGTGTCGGGGGAGAACACTGTGATAGTCAGATCTCACGGCGTCTCTGAAGTCATATTCAATAGGAATCATTTGCTTTTATGCAGTCGATCTAACTTTGGAGTTCAGTCGGGGGAAAAACAAGAAATATTGTGCGTCACCCGGGCTGAAATTAGAGCAACAGTTTTAATTCATGACTTCTTCTCCCCGGAGGAGAAAAGAAAAGATCGATTAGAGGTTGTTTAAGGTTTACCACCATCACTAATTACAGTATTTCATTCAATTACTACGGCTCCAGGTCCGAGATGAACGCAACATGCTCAAAGTCAACACTCGCATCCACAGGATCGTGATGATCTTCAGACTGTTGGTCGACCAGTTTTCCGTTTTGGAAACAATGACAGCCTTGGACTTTTTTGACTTTAGGTAAGCTTATAAATAACTTCTACTTCGGCTCTAAAGCTTTCATAAGACGCTCTGCTCCATGATGGTGCACTCTGTCTGGGTTAGGTGCAAGTATGCTTACTTACTGTGTGTGTGTGTGTGTGTGTGTGTGTACGTAGGGAATACCTGGCCCCTGCCTCTGGATTCCAAAGCCTTCAGTTTCGCATCTTGGAGAACAAAATCGGGGTCCCGGACAACCTGAGGGTCCCGTACAACAGACGCCATTACAGGGACACTTTCAAAGGTCATGAAAGTGAGATGCTGCTCGCCACTGAACAGGAGCCGACGCTCATAAAGCTGGTGGAGGTGCGTCTCACACACACCTGCACGTGGGCAGCAGCTTTTAAAACAAGAGCCGTCACATTTCCTCTCAACTTTCTGTTTTCTTTATCTGGCTCTGGATAAGCCAATCTGCTCCTGACAAGGGTATGAATGTGATAATGTGGCTGCTCTTCTCAGGAGTGGCTGGAGAGAACTCCGGGCCTGGAGGTGGATGGATTCAATTTCTGGGAAAGGCTGGAAATCAATATTTTTGATGGGCTGACTAAGGAGAAGGAGAAAATCGAGGTAAGAGATGAGTCCAGCGTTGAGGACAAACCGTCTGTGCTCTCCCTGCAGTGCACACAACACTGACACATACTGGATTTTTATTTATGCTTTTTCTTTCTTTTACCCCCCCCCCAAGATAATGGAAGACTCTGAGGACAAAGAGGAGCTGATGGCTGAGCTGGTCAAACAGAAAGAGACGTTCACTTCTCTGTTTGATGAAAAGCGTCACGACCATCTCCTTAGCAAAGGTGAGCGCTTTCTACAAGTGGCAAAATGTGACTTAATAGAAACATGTCATGTGTTTATCAAGGCTTCACATAAAGACAACTGCGTTTGCTGAAAAAAGTGATATATTTTCTATTTTGCTGACAAGGTGAGAGGCGGCTCTCTTACAAGGCTCTCCAAGGTGCCCTGATGATCTACTTTTACAGGTATGTGGCTTTTTACAACATTTATTTTTAGGGAGCGACGCAATGTCACAAGACTTATTGGGAGTACAGCTAACAGACATGTACGGTGATAATTAATGTGAAAGTGCTGCGTAAAAAGATGCGAGGGGAGTGATAATCACTCTCGTTTTACAACTTCTATAAATACTACCCAGACACATTTTGGTACGCCACTTGATTGTCTGTATCCGTCATAATTAAAAACACAGCAAATACTAAAATCTTCTTTTACCTTTGTAGGGAAGAGCCGAGGTTCCAGGTTCCTTTCCAGCTGCTCACGTCCCTCATGGATATCGACACCCTCATGACAAAATGGCGATGTAAGTTACTGTAGCATCCCTGTCAGTACACGTACCAGTGAACGGGAACAGACAATTGTGCAGGAAATGCCTGCCAGAAAACCAATGTTTTCATATGTTGCCCACAAGGGCAGAGCTGGACTAAAAGGAAGTTTACTGAGCTACAGTGAGGTCGGGACCTCAGAGGCAGAAGAATCTTATAACATCTTCTACGCCGGCTGATCAATCTAACATCATTTCCCATGAAATGCATTTATTTCTTCTCCTGTCTAAACAATTTACAGCTGAAATGACACTCGCAGAGCCAGAACTTTGCTCAAATCACAGAGGATATGTGTCTCTTTGCTTTCAGACAATCACGTATGCATGGTGCATCGTATGATCGGCAGCAAAGCCGGCACAGGGGGCTCATCAGGCTACCACTACCTGAGATCTACTGTCAGGTAATATATACCTACTGATTGAACACTTTACACTGCACGTATCTTAAACACTTCAGAGTTAATTTAGATAAGGACAGGATACTGCTACTCTGTGCTTATCTCAATTACCCTGTCATGTGGTCACTTCTTCCTGACGTGCACACACTATACTTAAAGTTTATTTCCAAGGAGCCACGTCAAGTTCACTATTCATTACATTTTGGCAGCAGTTTAATTTAGCTTTTGTCCTTCATAAAGTACAATTTGTTACAGATGCACAATTACATTGCGAGTACACTGAGTTCAATATTTAATACTTTCCCCCCCCCCCCCCTCCTCCCCCCTCCCCTAGTGACCGCTACAAAGTGTTTGTGGATCTGTTCAATCTAGCAACGTTCCTGGTGCCTCGCCACTGGGTGCCCAAGCTGAATCCAAACATCCATAAGTTCCTGTACATGGCCGAATGCTGCGACAGCTCCTACTGCAGCAGTGAAGACTCAGACTAGACGGCGTCTCCATGGTCTGTCCCGGCTTCCTTTCTTTCCCTGTGACTGACCTCAAAACAGTACATTCTTTGCACAGATGGACATTTTTTTTTTTTTAGTGACCATCAAAACATGCAGAGAGACACTGATTTTGTTGTTTTCAACCTTGTGAGCTCAGATATGCACGACAAAATTGTACGTTTCCTCAAAAAAATAGGACATTTCCTGTCTTTTGCATGAAACACTCAAACACTACATAAGATGTTTGAAGGAAACACGAGAGCATTTCTGGAGCATCGTGCATAAGTGGGTGGATCCTTTCATATGGTCGACCATCTAAAACTAACTAAATATCCAGTAGGGAGATGCATCTGATAGTCATGATGGTGTTATTAGTTGGGCGTTTTAGATTGGGACGTGTAAATACAGAAAAGTTTGTTTTAATGGTAACGTCAAGAAAGTTAACACACGTATCTGTTTTTTATCTGAGTGTGACACTGAAAGCACATCAAATATCCAACGCAAATTGCTAGTTCATCAGTTACATCAGGCGGCGACACTGAGGTTCATATGCCAGAAACTTGTGACGCGGCGTCTGACCCTGAATAATTCTAACGGCCAAATTAGACTATTTTAGTCTAATCTCTTATCTTGACAGGTGACGAAGTAGAGCAGATGGCTCCGTGATAAAAACAAATGTGCTTAGATGTTTTCTCAATACAATTATGTAAATTCATTGTAACTGACCTGAAAGCAAACGGATCAGTGAGAGCGCTGATCAAACCCGGTGGCTGTGAGGGGTTCATACAAACACGTTGTCTTTCATGAGGGAGCCATTTCAGGATGTGTGTGAGACGCTGCGCACACACACACACACACACACAACGATGACAAACCCTCTGTGTGAACAATTAATGTCAACACCTACGATTGGTGCACAGCATAAATGTAAAACATAAAGCATAGCGTTTGTATATAATGTTAATAGTGTAGTGTACTGTGTTTTGTATAGCATGCTGTATGGTGCAACATTAATGCAGTGATATATCTCTGTATAGATAAATGTATTCGTCATATCACCCAAAACATGCGTCTACCTTATGTATTTAATAAGATATTCTGTGCATTGTGTGTGTGTGTGTGTGTGTGTGTGTTGATCGCAAAAGGTACGATCCAACATTTAGCATATAAAGTGATTTATTTTGTTTTAGCGATGCAACTGTGACATTTCAATAAAAAATATTATTTAAAGTGACAGAAGGCAAACGGATGATGACACACACACACACACACACACACACACACACACACACACACACACTTGTCAGATGAAAACTGCTGCCACACAATCTACGATACCTGGGGAGGAGAGAGGGATGTGGTGTTAATCCCCGAGGGCACAGTGGGCACGGCAACATACAGACTGATACCAAACTAAAAGGAGACGTGACGAAGAGGAAGACGACGAGAGTCAAAGATCACTCTTACCACAGACGTTTCCACCGATTTTTATATAAACATAACCCTCATCCCCCCCCATGTGGTTCCCCAGGAGTTCTGCACAATCCAGTACGGAACATCCCCTAAAACAGACAACATGCATTTCAAGATTTAATTATTTACAGGGTAAAGGAGCACTAGGGGTGTGTGTGTGTGTGTGTGTGTGTGTGTGTGTGTGTGTGTGTGTGTGTGTGTGTGTGTGTGTGTGTGTGTGTGTGTGTGTGTGTGTGTGTGTGTGTGTGTGTGTACTGCAGCTGCAACCACTTTAAACCGTTACGTAATCACCCATATCCTTGTGTAATATCCACAAAACTAGTGTGTGTGTGTGTGTGTGTGTGTGTGTGTGTGTGTGTGTGTGTGTGTAATTCTTGTTAGGAAATATAAAGTTCTGTTGTAGGTGTGAACTATGTCAAGAAATAAACAGGTATGATAATGCTATGACATCTTGGTGTTTTGAAATTCAACCTTTCACAAACTTTAAAAGCTGTTTCACGCTGATTCTGTGGGAGAGCTCAGAGCTCAGAGCTGTAATGGGTAACTGTGTGAATAAACAGAACTCATATTCTTAGTAATCTGACATGATCCGAGAGTTCATGTTTGCCAACCAGGTACTCATTGATCACCGTGAACCCAATAACAACAACAGGGCCGAAGGTGAAATAATGTCTTTTCAGTGTTTTCACAATAATTGAGATTTGTGAAATGTCACCAGTGGAATAATGACATCTTTCCAATGCAGCTCTACTTCTTTCAAGGATGTCCAAAGAGTCCAAAAGTAAATGATAAAGCTGCACAACATGATCAACTAAACAGCTTGTTAAAATATTTGTACTTGTTTTAGCAATTCATTTAGTGGGGATGAGACCGTCTGCTCTGTAGCAGCAATATGTTATGAAGACTGGCATATTTCTTTCCCCTGAACATCTTGCCCAGTGCAGCTTTAAATTACTTTCACAGGCTCTCGGGATTACAAAACTTTCTTGACCTAAAGAAAAGTCTAAAATCCCAGCTCTCTTTCTTGAATTATGATCCATTCTCATGCCAGTGTGGTGACAGCATGTACCGACAGCGCTGTATCCAACAACCAGGACAGCATGGTTAGAGCGTTGGCTGGAGCAGTGGTGCTGGATGATTCCACGCAGGTAATCCTGCCAGCTGACAGCATCCACGATAGCAGCCAAGGGACCGCGCTCCACCAGCTGACCCATCATTGCCTCCTCTTGAGCGCTGAGGAAGATTAATGGAAAACATTTACTCTTGGGGCAGCGAGACTGGCCCTGTGATTACACACCTGTAATTGTGTGGCATCGTATGAACTATAATAATAAGTCAGGGGGTTGTGAAATGTATCAGGATACACGCTTCGAGCAAGAGGTTATTACTTAAGTTCAATGTGTTCATGTGCTTATTTTTACACCACTTTCTCTGGATCAGCGTCTCCCCCTCTCTCCCTTATTCTTATTCAGAAATGATTCTTCTCCTGATTATCTCTGTTGCACCCTCTGAAGCCTCGTCCTTCCAGCAGATGATTCCCACTAGGGAATAGCTGCGATGCCCTCCTCTGCCAGGCTCGTGACATAAGGGCCATGTAGCCTCGGTCTGTGCCAACACGATGTTGAAGGACAAGTCACCGCGAAGGCCATTTTTCCATAAGTGAAAGATAATGCGTGTATCCGCCCTGTGATGCGGATCTGCTCCGAAATGTAAAAGGTTCGTCCTCGGCCCATGCTTCACACTTCCACTAAGTTTCATGACAATCGGGCGAGTAGTGTTTGCGTAATCCTGCCGACCGCCAAACCACCAAAGCCAAACGGAGAACCTGACCTCAGCTTTTACACTCCACTTATGGTGACGGGAGGTCTTGTCTTGTTGAAACTTTATGATCCTGTTTTACTTTTGTTATGCAGCAGTAAAGATCCGGCCGATGAGCCCCTTAACCAGACGGTTAAGACATCTCTATGACCCCTGAGTCTCCACCCTGCAAGTGCCCATTCCCAGCAGCTTTGCAGACTCAATGATGCAGCACTCTGAACTTTCTAAAGTCGGCGACAGGTCAAAAGCCACATTTCCATAATGGGATCAGTGCGTCGTTAAGATAAAGACGTCTTTTAGGAGCAGCATGACATTTACAAGGTGTAAAAACATATTTGCTTTGCTTTACTTTTAGGTTCTGTTGAAGAATCATTACAAATAAAAAGCTGCATCTCAGGAAAGACAAGAACCTTTTATAAAAGTTTGACAAATATAACAATCTGGAAAACTCATAAAACTTCTAAACGGAGAGGAGCCTGACCCTTCCTATCAAAGCGACACACCGAGAACAACATTACAGACGCACGAGTGTGAGTCACGATCCTGTTCAATATTAAATAAAGAAGATCTGATTCACTTTAACTCAAAGTAACTCTGGGTGAGTCATTCTGCTCAGAGTTAAGAACCTCTGTGCTACTGACAAATCCATGTCTGTGTTGACACAGTAAACACTGTCTGTTATTGAGCACCAGCCCCCCTCCCCTCCCCTCCCCTCTCCTCTGTTCTTGGTATTTCGAGAAAAGCATATTAAAAGTTCATGTTACCCTGATGTTGATTTATTTTTTGCCTTTATTGCTCAAAAATGTGTCTTTTTACCTGAAATCATGTGCAGTAAAGTTCTGCACAGCGACAGCGCCGTGTGACTGGGAGAAGAAGTGGCAGATTCCCGTCTTGGCCTTGTAGGGATACTCTGACCGACGCACCAACTTCACCCCGGTCTACAACGACAATTTATCTCAGAGAGAGCGTCATCTGAATACAAAATATCAATTTACGTTGCTTATGAAACATCGTGTCTCAGGCAGTTTCCTAATTTATGCCTGACTAGACACGGAAATCTTATTTTGCTTATTGCCTCGACGTATCCTCTAATTAAAACACATTACAATATTATCAGATCTTTAGCTAAAGATAAATGGAAATATCTTCCTACACGTTTCCTTTTTCGTAAACAGTCACTTTAGGAGAACGTGTGGGGAATTTAATCTGCATTTGTACTCACTGTAAAGAAATATCAACATACTTGCTTTAACCATTTCAGGGCCTGGAATGGGGAGCCTCTAAGAGCAGCCTTTATTTTGGACGGAGCAGTCCAGAACCTGCTGCACGCTGAGCTGCTGCAGCTGCGAGCCTCCTACAGCGTGAACAGATTGTATGGCACCAACCGCCCAACAACTCCCGCATTGCAAAAAAAAGGTTCATTTACAGAAATCAGGAAAAACAAAAACTACAAAAAGGAAAAGTTGAGGAACCAAACTCCAGAATACAAACTGAAAATATATACAAAACATATAATGTTCTTTATCCCCATCTACAGAGCGGTTGGTGTCTTTTGAATGGCGTCACACTTCGTGTTGCAATTCATCTTTTTTAAATGTATTTTAAACATAATAGTATCAGACTTACACAGTTGTTAGATACAAGTTAAAAATGGGGTTAATGCACTAAATAAAAATGTAAAAAAACATCCAAAATGCAACAGTTCTGGATGTGATTGCAATCAAAGACAGTAATGTACAGTGAGTGTGCATGTTGTGCATGTTGTGCATGTTGATGAAGCGAGGAGATAAGGCCAGGCTGAGTGAACGGTTTGATTTCTGCTGCCATCTACTGACAGAAACACCTCAGGTGTACCGTGTCCTCAGGAAAACCTTCCTTTCTGCTTCAGGGAATGTCTAAAGCTTTAAAGGCTGTGGATCATTTGACACATTTGGCTCTTATGCTACACATCTCATGCAGATTACACTGCTTCCCTGAAACCAGTCATTTCTGAGAGAACACAGTATTTCATTACAGTATGTAAGAGAGCGCATATATTCCTGTATAACATTTTGCACAAGCAATCTCATTTTCCAAACAGCATCAGTTCAGTTCACTTGCTCAGCAGAAATTCCCATAAATGTGATGAAAATCTGAGCTCTGTGTAAAAAAAAAAAAAAATCCAATATGTTGTTGCTCGATATGGTTCCATGTCTTTAAAATCGCTGAAACCAAAATCAGTCAATACTGGCCCGGCGATAAGTTTACAAAATATTAGCTCCAGCTGTGCTCTCCTTGAAAGCAATAACATGCACTTGAGTCAGAGTGGAATCAAGATAAGAGATAACTGAATTCATGGAAATTGTTTATGAGATGTGAGTGGCTTTATATTTTTGCATCTTTGTGCATTTTATTTTCTGGGTATCCGACTGTCTGTTGTGGAAACTCAGCCCAGGAAGGTCCACGGACCAGAACACCGGAGGAAAAGTACTTTGTGCAGAAATACTGCAGCAGAGCCAGATTCTCCCTGGAGGGGTACACCTTACATGAATTCAAGAGTACAGAAATATAGTATGGTGTGTACGCTGTTTGCTCTATGTGCTATGTCTTTCCCTCAGGACAACGGTTTCACAGTGGAAATATCACACCCGACAGCAAGTGGACTGACTAAAGAGACAAAAGGAGCAGGAAGTGAACAGCAACAGCTCCATCTCACTAAACGTCACACTTAATGGCCCAGTTTGTCCTTTGACTAATATTAAAGCGCACTCCACTCAGAAATTTGGTTTTCTTAGTGTTACTCCACTTGGCTGTTTGACCTTCACTTTGCAGAATGATGAACGTTTGTTTGTGCTCACCTCAAACCGAGGTCACATGTGCACGTTCAATCGTGATTTTGTTTTATCTGGAAGTCGATCGTTCTGCGTGACGTGGAGAAACAAGTGCAGATACTGTTCATGTGTCCAGTAATTTAACCTTTTAAATATATATATTTTTTAATTAATGAGGGAGAAGGAGTTTAAGAAATGTTAACTAGGTAATTTTACTTTTTTGTGGGGGGAACATTTTTTATTTTTCCAAGCAGAGTATTTAAATCATACCTGCAGGGGATCTTAAATAAATTAACATACGTCCTGCAGCTGAAGGTTGAAAATATCAAAAACCTTACATGTAGTAAGAACTCAAAAGCAAGAGAAACACCTGTAAAGCATCAACTTCACCATTTTGTCTGTGTAGTTTCTGAGCTCTAATACGTGTACCCTAGATTTATATCGTCCATTACTCACCTGCTTGTTATGAAGCCGTCTGTGAGCTTTGTTAAAGGTGTGATTAACCCATCTGTGTGTCTGTAGCTACAGTATCATGTATCTGTGTAAACCTTACTGCTTCTTGGTTCTGGACCGGTGCCACCACTGCTTTGTCCCTCCAGTCAAATGTGGCCGGGAGCCGCTCTGTCTTCGGTCCAGAGAAGACGGGAGCTCCGTCAGCGCTTGCTCGCAGGAAGAGATCTGTGGATAACAGATACAGTTCAAAGTCATTCCTGGATACCAAGATGCATGTAAACAACGAGTGCAGATTCAGCCCAGTCATCCAGGATGCTCAGTAAGCAATCCACAGGACAGATACAGAATAACTGAATACATTTCATCTCAGATATGTGACAACACTTCAGCCTACCTCTGAATTCCTTCTGAGAGAAGTCAGAGAACCGGGTGATGCCATACTTGGCAGACTGCTGTGGAGAACGCGTTCAGGTCTGCACGCCGCTTTGTAGCATCCTGCAGCACAGTCCAAATGAGTTGTTGACGAGTCTGAATGTCACACAATCTATCTACTGCTTAGTATTTGAACATGCTTAATGTTAATGCTTCAACAATAATAATAATAATAATAATAATCCAATCATATAATACTTACAGTTTATTAGGAACATAAAAAAAGCAGTGCAATACAACCCGACCTTCAGGAAGATGTGTTTGGACCCCTTTAAAGTAATAACACGTCAACCCAAAACAAGAGTAAATAATAGAAGCACAAAAACTTCTGCAGAAACTGTCAATCATGTGATAATAGTACAGTTTTAAAACCTAATGTCACAGTAGCATAAGTATTGAAAGCCCTTCAACTACATGTTGCAATTTTCACACCATTTTGTAAACATTTCAGATTTCTAGCACATAATAAATGCACTTTCTTTATGCACATGAGTGGGTGTTGTCTGTGGTGACGTGTGCAGCAGTTCGTTTGTAGACGTGGGTTGAAGCGCGTGTACAAAGTGATGAGTCCCTCTATGCTGCACGTGCCTCCCTCTCGTTCTTATCTCTTACCTGTAAATAGACATGACGACGGTTAAATTCGTCGCTGTTGACTTCATACACGCGCTGATACACGCGCTGAAACTGCTCTGTGAACGCGTGGAAATCAACTGAGTCTTTCAACTTCACATCCGAGCTCACATTTTGACAACACAGCGGAAAGACGAGTGTGTGTGTCGCTATTACACCTAGATATGAATGTCCGCCCCACATTGGAAGAAGAAATGTCGGGTTTAAAACAGTTAATGATTTAAAAAAAAGGGAGTAAACACAAAAGTGATTTTGGCGGAAAGGTGACTCATCTACAGCGCATGCGCAGCGGTCAAGAGGCGCTTCCTTTGAAACACAAAGGAAACTGTCATTCACAAGGAGGCACTAAAAGACCCTTTTAATAATGATATTAAAAATACATACGTAAATAAAGAATACAATAGAAGAGTATCACTTTTGATACTTTATTTATCCAAAATAAAAATAAGGCTGAAAGTAGACATAAGCACGAGAGCCATATTTACCAGTTTACATAATTACGTTGATTATATCAATATAAATTCGGATTTTACATTTTTAGTTTGCAGTTTTTATTTTTTTAAATCTAATTTATAGCATACTATCCTCAGTTAACATGTATGAAAACAACATTTAATATTAACAAATATCACACACACACACACACACACACACACACACACACACACACACACACACACACACACACACACACACACACACACACACACACACACACACACACACACACACACACACACACACACACACACACACACACACCAGCTGCTACTGTGCCTGAGAGCAACTACTGCAGCCTGGACCAGCCGACGGGTCAGGACACTGGGAGAAACGCAGGCTCCTCTCGTGCTTTTCGGAGTGGCACCTGATCCTTCATCATAATCAAAGCCACACTTTAACGTGTCGGAAGACATGTCAGACCCAACAGAGGAACTCACCAACAAATCCTTCGCGGCCCGGTTGTCTAATGTTTACCTCAGCATCTTGGCACTGTTCTGCTTTAAGATCTTTATTAAGGTTTCTCTCAACTTGCTGACATACTTCTATATTATCCGCGGGAACCGTAAAGAGGCAGCCAGGATATCAGCAGAGTTTTATGAGTATGGCCAACAACACTGTGAGTACTCTGAGAGAAAAACATTAAAGCTTTTGTCTAAAGGTGGTTTCAACAAACGTCATCATTTTAATCATGTTTATATATGTATACACTTACACTTTACACCAAGAAACATGTTTGACCTCGGGTCATTGGTAGAATATGTAATGTTGTTCCTTTCAAAATCGAGTAGGAAATACTCCCCCGCTCACACACAACCACACAAACCCACGCACACACACACACACACTCACAATTTCCGTATTTACAAATGAGCTATAAATGCTGCATTGCTAATCCAATGAGTATAAGAGCCGGTAATTGTATTCACTTTAATACAAACTGTAGATACGGAGGGGAAAGCCTACTTTTCTTTCATCAGCCTAATAGCTACTTATGAATCCTGAGCTGTACATTCAATATTAAACGAAGACACTGTAGGCTGGCAGCTCTTTTTCCCTTCTGTATTAATAGAACACTGTCATGATACCCCCCCCCTCCTCACACCCCACCCTGCCCTAGTTTCCATTCCCAGCTATGCAGTGCACCCTTTAACACTCAGACAGCAACCAAAACAACAATCCACATTCTCAGAGACAGTCACTTTCGAAGGCACATTCTGGGGGGGGGGGGAGGGACACGACGACAACATAATCTGTATCTATCATTCAAGGGGATGTTTAATTTAAATTGGACCTACTCCATGGAATACTAATTAGCTTAGCTTAGGGTGTTAGACACGGTCCTGTAGATATGGTCTTCCTTGTTATAAGAAATCCGTTTGATGTCTGTAGCTGGGGCTTTTATAACCGTATTTCAAATGAATGTCAGTCAATGAAAACAGGCTGCGTGAATAAAAGAGCTTGAATTTAATAGACAACATCAGGTCGATTATTATCTATAAATTATGATTCAAATGGAGGAAGGTGAACCGGCTGTTATTCTGGACATTGACAATGAGAGTCTTTTTGCCAATGTTACACCGACTGGCCGATTTCTCATGCTTACATTAATGTCTCATGTGAATGGACTGTTAATGTGCTGCGAGTTTACTGCATTAGGACTTTTAAAGCACCATTAGCCACATACTAATATGCTGCCCTGTGCATTAACTCTTGGAACATAAAGGGTAAAACACGATGTTCATAAACACATCAAGCTAATGGGAGAATTTATACATTTAGGTTTGTGGTTAGGATTTCATTAAGCAGCTTTAATTGGATAAACAACAAAAGGAATTATAATAGTATAAGACATGATTTGATAAGACAAAGATATCAGGGTACGTAGAATAATTTCATAAAGATATAAAATCCTAATAATTTGAAATGGTACATAATGCGTGATTGTTATCTTCTATGCTATTCATTTAATAACATTAGAGTATGTGCCATCATTACAACGGGGAAGATAGACTGTGTGTGTGTGTGTGTGTGTGTGTGTGTGTGTGTGTGTGTGTGTGTGTGTGTGTGTGTGTGTGTGTGTGCAGAGTACTTTACAGGTTCTGACTTATTCTTCTTGTACCATTTGTAATTTAGTATTAGAGGTTTGTTCTGCTGCAATTATTGTTAATGGCTGTGGTTGAATGCATCAATAATAATACATGTCAATTGAATGAAAGCACTTTGTTATTCTCCCTGCAGTATCCTGGGCGGACCGCTCACCACTCCATGACGCTGCGAGTCAGGGCCGCCTCCTGGCTCTGAGGACTCTCATTTTACAGGTGAGGAGAACACGGCCCCTTGAGAGAGTGATGTGCATCCTCCCCCATCTGTACACAACGGGGTCTGTTGTAACGCTCCCTTGTGCAATTAACCGTGTATCAGTGCCTTTGTAGGCTCCTGGTTTAGATGAAAGTAAGGAGTGTGTGGGGTTATCTGGGACACGTGAAATTATAGAATTAGTATCTTCCAACGCAGATGTTTTATGAAATGAACCAGCACCACCTCCGTTAGTTCTCATCACTAACACTTGGCATTCGTAGTCAAGTAAAGACTTAAATACTTTATGTCTTGTACGGGGCCAGACTAACAAGACATGATGACACTAATAATGAAAGATTCATATTTAATGGGGCACAACATTGTTCCTAAAGTTGTTAAAGCCTCTTCCTCTTGGTTGTTATAATAGGCAAGTGGTTAAACGTCTGCAAAACATGAAAACATCTGGCCATACATAATAAATCTTGTGTTTTAAGTGAATGTCTTACAATTCAATGATTCTTTGAAAAAGCATTTTAAAAACCTGTTTTTGAGGTAAATACACACAGCTCAGAATAACCATAATATAACAGTATACGCATACAGTATCTGAGGGCTGACTAATCCCAAATACTAATAAAAGTGAGACCGCTTGTATTTCCAGCTGCTCACAGATTGAGGATGTGCTACAACAGAGTGAAACGTTTCAGCTACAAAGCTCAGACAAGCTCGTGACACAACAGTGATATCATTACAGTATTTTGCATGGTGATTTATGAGCTCTTTTATTGCATCTGCACTTTAATTAGCATGCGCATTAATCCTTATTGTCAAATGTGACTGCACAGTTTAGTTTGTCAGTCTGACAACCCTAACTGAAGAGGATGTTTGTTTCTGCTTCTTTTTTTTTTTAAAACAAGATAAGCTTTGTGGATATTCTTGCAATTAATGGTGTTCACCAATAGAGGTTGACAAAGGTCATGTTTTGCTTAATTGCCCATATAACATAACATTTCTGTGGCTGTTTGATTCGGTTTCCAGGGTCACAGTGTGAATGTTCTGACTATAGACCATGTGACACCCCTTCATGAGGCCTGTGCTGGAGACCATGTCGCTTGTGCCAGAGCTCTCATTGATGCAGGAGCAAATGTAAGTCACGTATTGGCCTTTAATGTTGCTATGCTGCACAGGTCAAATGTCATTTCCATGGTTGAGAAAATCTGTGTAGCAGTAGGTCCAACAAATGAGCAATGCTGCTCTTCTTCTCCCGCCACTGTAGAGCTATTAGGTTGTTGTTCCCCTTCAACTGTTCCCCCAGGCTGTTGCTATTAGTCAACTTGCATGGTAAACAAGGCCTAAAAATAACCATTTAAGAACATGTGTTTACAGGTCAATGCTTCTACAATTGATGGAGTCACCCCGCTGCTCAACGCCTGTACAATGGGCAGTGTGGCATGCACTGAAATTCTTTTAGAAAACGGAGCAAAACCCCAGAGCCTTGTTTACCATCCATCACCAATCCATGAAGCTACGAGCAAAGGTATTCTGTGACAAATGATTTAGCATTATGACCGAATGGACCAACGAATAGATTACGTTTGTTCTATTAACTGTGTCGTGTGGCAGTTAGTAAGTTCAGGATCAAGGCAATTAACATGTGCAATACCAATTATATCCATGTTTACTGCTGACATTACCAGTCTGTTATCAATATCTAAAATGAACCAATATATATGTCCAACTCTACAAATAGCAGCTTATCCTGTCTTTCAGCTTGTATGCGTTTCCTTTGCGGTGCTATGAAACGCTTTACAACAAACCAGGAGTGTGAAAAACAGCTTTAAAAATAAATCTAAACACGACCCGAGCAGACAGCTTGGAGAATTATCTCGCACTGTCACTTACTGATTACTGCCTGCATGCTCCATTACTTCCAGGTCATTACGGTTGTGTGGAGGCTCTGGTGACTTGGGGGGCAGATGTGGACATGGACATTCCTCACCTGGGCACAGCGCTGTATACAGCCTGCGTCTGCCAAGAGCTGGAGTGTGCCAGGAAACTCCTGAGGGAAGGTCAGCTCGCAGCACAGTGTGGATCTTTACATCTCCATACAGGCAGGCTCACGTCCTGTACGAACACACACACAGATACACAAGCACATTTATTGTGCACGGAACAGGAAATAAAACACATATGTACGCACAGTGGATTTTAAAAGCCTCTACAAATACATGTAGACCCTGGAACACAATAAAAAGCAATATGAGAGACGAACAAAACAACATTGTTTGCCCTTCTATTGGTGTGCCTTCATTATTCTTGATGAACTACCTAATTGCAGATGATGGACATTTCCAGCACAACAGCAAGAAAACAGCTTTATTGTGTTGTCAGTTGTGTAAATCATCAAGGCACCAGTGGGAGGTGACAGTTGTTTTCCAAAACTGTAAAAAGTCTCTTTCTAGAGAACATATAAAAGGAAATCCAATCAGAGGAAACATATATGTGTACTTATTAAGATTAAGGATTAAGGAGCAGCGCCACAGTCATGTGTTGCCCGCCGCTCACATGTTAGAGCTATGTGTCTGCCCACACTGCTGGCTACCTTTGATTGAACATAACAAGTGCACATCCATTCTCGCGGGGCTGTTATTCGTTTCTGGGAAATGTAAGAAGTTGTTAGGTAGAGGGAAACAGGGGAAGGCAGTTAGTTTATCATTTTAAATAGGAATATAGTAACTCCTCGATTACAATCGTCAACACCGTATTGATGCTATGGAACAGTATCTGACGTTGAAGCTTTTCCCGTCTCAACTGTGTCTGGGATGGATAATCAAGTTGTCTTACATACAGGTGCAAGTGTACAGAAAGGCAAATCCCTGGATTCACCCTTACATGCAGCTGCAGAGAAAGACTGCACAGCCGTAGTGAAGCTGCTGCTGGACTTTGGTGCAGACATCAATGCCAGGAACATAGAGTTTCAGAGGCCAGTGGACGTGGCTCCACCCAGCAGTCTAACAGAGGGTTTCCTGCTGCTATACGAAGGTACAAGAACACTTGTAACTTGTTTGTGTACGCCACTACAGACCTATGTTTTGTGTAATTTCTTGTATTTATGTCTGTGTTTGAACAATTACATAAACTGATATAAAAGTTCTCCTTTTTTTTGAGCTTGTAACATGTCTTTTGGAGCTAGTCTATGCATAAGGACAATCTTAAAGAATGTTTCAAACTGTCTCCTTTTCATAGCCACACCACGACTGCTGAGCCAGCTGTGTCGTCTGTGCATCAGGAACTGCGTCAGTTGTGACAGACTCCATCTTCTTTCCAACCTTCCCCTGCCCATTCGACTCAGGAACTACCTGCAATACAAATGACAGAACAACCAAACTGTCTAAATGGGACTTACAGAAATAAGCCTTTGTCAAAAAGAGCAAATCAACTTCATGAACTCTTCCTGCCTTCAACTATAGTCAGTTAGTCCCTGAGTAGCTGGCAGTACAAAGCTGTGTTGAGCTGGCCTAAATCCCACATGTGATTGTGGACCCGGATGAATGTAAAGCAGGGGGGTTAAAAGAGTCCAAGGTTAAACCTTCCCTGGATAATTATGGTAAAAAAAAGTATAATTTGCAATTCAGGTTTGCCGTGAAGATACCTTAACAGTTGCAATAGCAACCAGAGAGTGATGCACTTTTGAAAACGTTACATGAGATTATGATGTCATATAAATGCACAATATATGTGAGTTTTGCATGTGATATTTAATGCATCGCACACTATTAGATGATTAAAATTGTTTCAAAACCTGGTGCATTCCTTAATAAATGATGTGTTGCAGGCCGTGTTGCTAATGATGTTTGACTTAGGGGGGCATTGTGGGAGAATTATTAATACAAACATTTTGAAAACAAAAATAGTTGACATGTTTAAGCTTGGATTACTGACAACTGACAACTGGAGGCGGCTGACTTTAATGTTGAGTCCCAAATGGAAAATGAGGGAGTGGAGCAGCAAGTGTTTGTTTCTATTGCTGAGACAATAGCTAATACAGCAGTTAAATAAAGCTCTGAATAAAGTAGCAGTATGAAATCACCTCTCATAATATTGAATTGAATACAATTGTGTGGTTGTATTAACATGTGTGTATTTATCAGTGTTGTAATATAATTAAGTACATTTACTGAAGTACTGTATTTAAGTTTAATTTTGACATACATTCCAGTTTATGCGACTTTATATTTTAACTCCACTACATCTCAGAAGCAAATATTGTATTTATTTGACACTTACCAGTTACTGTTTGCATATAACAACCTATACAGTGCAGTATTATTAAACTACTAATCTACTAGTAGTATGCAAAGTATTGGCTCTACATTGATGAACTACATTAAATCTTACAATGTATTCATAAGCGATAATATAATAATAATATAATATATAATATAGGAGCCCTTCTGCGTAATTCAGATTTTAAATTTAAATTGTTTTACTTGTAACACTGTGGTACTTCTACTTTATCTTAAGTAAAGATGTAAACACTTCCTCAACCGCTGGCATTAATACAAATGTGCATTTCATCAAGGTCTTCTTTTAAATTATACAGTTTGTCCGTTCAATGACGCGTTAACGTGACATCCTGTGAGGGGCAGGAAACACGCGCCGCTGTCTGCGTGCTGTCACGTGTCAAAGAAGCGTGTTGCGTCGTTACCATGGTAATGTAAACAAGGAGAGTCCAGAGCGTCAAGCTGTAGTGGCTCGTTACGTTCATGGATTAACTTGTTATATAGTTAATAGTAAAATAAATTAATCATTAAGGATAAGAGCAACATGTCTTATACACAGTTTTACAAAAAGACAGGACTGCCAAGAGAAGTCGTGAAATGGCTGCAAAGCCTCGACTTGTCATTTTATCCGAAGAATGTGCGCAGGTAAAGAAATACACACTACACAAACCTACACTAAGCTAATTATAACACTTCCAAGTGAGGACTGATGCAAAGTTTAATGTCAACACTAGTTGAAAAGTCCTTAGTGACATGTAAGTTAACTAATTTAGCTGTAGGTTAGCGTTGTTTTAATATAATTCGTGCTAGCTAACGTTACTTAACTATTTAACCTAGCTAGTTAGCGCTAGCTACTTTTATGTGACGCAAACTTTGACAGTCAGTGTATGTAATAGAAAGGTTAGCTAGCTAAATGTCTTAAAATTCAACCAAATGTAACGCAGTTTTACCAAATAGCTACACATCGAGTTGTAATATAACCACATCAATCCTCGGTATTAGTTAACTATAGTTTACTAACAACTCTCGCTGGCTCAGGATTTTTAATCTATTTCAAATTGCTCTCTAGTCATTATGATTGAATGTGACTCTGGCCTGTAACTAATGAATACTTTATTTAACCTTGAAAGGGCTTCACTGAGATTAAATATCCCTCTGGAGTGTCCTGTTGCACCATAAATCATAAAAAGTAGAACACTATATGAGACAGAATTTATAATGAAATACTAAATAGAAAAAGCAGATCACAAAGCAGATCAGAGAGAAACCATTAGTGCTTTCCAATGGTGCCAAGACAGCAAATTGTTCAAAGTGGATTTCAATGGTGGAGTTAACTCAAGTCTTTTGTCCCTACTTTTCATTTCCAGAGATTTTTCTAATGGTTTCCTTGTGGCTGAGATATTGTGTCGTTATTACCCCCAACACTTTCCAGTGCGTTCATACGACAAAGGGACTTCACTTTCTGCCAAACAGAGGAACTGGAGCCAAATAGAGAGCGTAAGAGGAGGAGAACATCTAAACATATGATGAGCAGGAAATACATTTATTTTGTTCAGTTGAGTTGGCATGTGGTTTAATTTTCCCTTTGGTAGACTACATAATTAGCATGAAACAATTAAGCTACTTCTAGGTTTCCAACCCACATGTTGTGATACAGCCCAACCTACCAGCACACAAGTGCACAGATCCTTAAATATCAAATCATTTTAAATAGTCTACACTGAAGGCACACTATGATATTTACTGAAACAGGACGTTCTTATTTTGAGTCATTTAATTAGCTAAAGTTTACATGTCAGTCTTTACAGAAGCAGAATCTGCATTTGATGAAAGAGGTCATTGATGGAAGCATCCACTGTAAACCAGGAGCCGCTGAACTGATGGTGCAGGAGGTGTATACTTTGTTAACTAACCGGAGGTAAGTGTTGATTGAGAGCAGATTAAAAAAATCCTCATTTATTTTAAGCAGACAGGTTTATTATACAACCTCATGTAAACCTGCAGGTGAGACACACTAATTGTTCTAAACATCCTTTACAGTTTATTTAGTGTGATATTGGTGCATAACAAATGTGTTGATTAGGTGCTCAGGTATATGTGCTATTAGCTCGCAAGTTTCCTCGTGTTGACGTTCTTGTTTTTTTTGTTTTTTGAGACATTACTGTGACAATTGCTGAATTGTTAAACGTGTGTGCCTTTCAGGAATGTGTTAGATGCAACTACACATTGTCACATTGTCACATTTAATTTAATACTGATGCTGCTGAAAAGATCAGGGACATTCCATCACAACTTCCACACATCACTGCTTAGTAATTCAATTGTAAACAGAACGATGCCGATACTGCACAATGACTATAGCTGGGTCATGGAAATATTTGAATAATATATGGGGCAATGACCCCACCAACTAAGTGCACTAAACACCACTGAAGATGATGCGAGTCAGTTGGTATACATTCATTTGCATAACGTAAAAATGTCGTTAACAAAACATATAAATACAACAGCTTCCTGTAGGTAATGGTATCATAGACTGTACATAGCCATTGGTTTGTGGACTGCAGTTTCGAAGCCTCGTTAAAAAGAGTGCAAGTTTAAGTGACTTTTGCATTGGCTTCACTTTCAAGAACCGGAGGCTGCCACCTGGAAGGTATTCTGATCTTTTTTGAATCTCACTTCTCAGCATCAGAGATGTTCAGGGACCAGAGCCAGACTTCACTGACCAGGACTACCAGGAGCTTCTGCCCGCACTGGCCCGCTCCACGGCCTCCAAAGCCATCAAGAACAACCTGAGGATGTCAGAGGTCATGGCTGAGCCCGACATCACTACAAACCAGAGGAAGACGGAAGCCATCCTCCAGAGGCACCTGGAGCACAAGGGTGCAGAGAGGGTGTCTGACCCTGGTGAGTCTACCAGGGGGGACATTGGGCTTTCTGTGGAGGCAAATATAAAGTCATATTATACATTTTCTGTATTCTTTTCTCCTTTACTTTGGTGACAGGACGTTTTAAAGTGAGACCTCATTTGGTTCGGCTTGCAGCCAAAAATCTTGTGCCATCAAGTGATGAGTGCTTTGCTTCATCTGGAGACACTACATCAAGTGAGTGTGAAGGCTTTTATTCTCTCTCAATAATAATCAGCAGAGAATGTTGATTTTGCAAATGTGCTCAAATGCATCGTTTGGGTGTAGAAGATTCTAATGTTTTTGGCAAATCATGACCGTCTTGTTCTGAGATACAGTAATGTCTAATCAATCTCTTTTAGAGCTGTGCTCCTCGTCGACACGGAGCGGAGCTGCTGTTTGCTTTAAGGAGATAAAAGTGCACCAGCCTGTCAGACGCTGCCTGGTTAACTATTAAAAGGAACTAGATGGAAATCTGTGCTCAATTATTGTAATGTTATGCGTGTGTGTGTCACTTGATGTGTTGATATATATTTTTTATCATTCAAAGGTTAGTCTATTTGAACTATTATGCCTCTAAAGTATTTACTGGAGTGTAATTTGTTTTGAAAGACAGAGGATGTCACTGTTTGTTTGGGCTTATGTAACGTCCCTGCCTCTCTCCCATGTTCGGGCTATGTCAGTTTGCACCAGTAGGTGGCAGCATTGAGTCACGAGCAGAGCTCCCCTAACCGGTTTAGTCTGGAATGCACTGCTACTGTAGGTGTACCATTGACAAAAAGGGGAAATAAATCAATGCATGCAGCAGAAATTGACTGGCCTTGTTCACTGTGGACTTAAAAGCTATTATATCAATCTGTTTTCTTATTTCTCATGTAATTATTAATGTTCCAACATTTCTAGCCCTTGGTTGAATACATGTCAGCACTTATATGGACTGGAGTGTCTATATTTGAGGAATAGTGAATGATGACCACTGACCTTTCAAAGGTTAGATGACTGAAACGTTGCCCATGGTAACACAAATGAAATGTGTCGACACGTCTTGTGGCATCAGGAGCTGCAGAAGAAGCTAATTGTGGGTAAAAGTACCCGTGAGACTCATTTCAGTTCTGATATTTTACTAAATAAAAAGCAGAGATGGTCGTGGGAGTGTATTAGAGCTCATGGTTTCTGTTTTATGCTACTTTATACTTCTACCACACTACAAGCGTGTACGTTTTTACTACTACACTTGTTTGATAACTTTAGTTACTTTGCAGATGTAGATTTATTAGTACAAAATATAAATAAACTAATAAATGATGATACATTATATTACATTAAGCTACCCATCAGTATTAAAAGTCATTATAATTGTTTATATATAATTATAATTCTAAATGGCGGATCCTCAGCGTTAATGGCGACATATGTTGTGCCTCTTCATTGGATCACCTCAGGGCTATTTTGCATCTCCTTATCTGTGGCTACTGTACACGAGTGACTGCACAAGTCTACGTCCCGAGTCCTGACGGACACATTTCCATGTTTTTAATTATTTCGACACTGTGTGCCAGTTACAGGATCGTACTTCTGCTCGTGGTCGATATTTATTTTGTCAGGGGTGAAACCACAGCTTCTTACAATGTAAAAAACACACATAAAACACATAAACTATATATATCTATATATATATATATATATATATATATATATATATATATATATATATATATATATATATATAATTAACTATAAAACAAGTGCAGAATTCCTTTGTCCTTATTTGTAGTCCTCAGCCGGCTGCTACTGTGCACACAATCAATCAGCATTACAGACTTGTCTGATGGTGTAATACTAAACTAACTGACTAATGTGCTTTATGGTTACTGCTGGTGCTACATTAAACACTGCATTTATATCTGCAATTAATGATGTATAATCCAAATGTACGATGTGTTTACCTGACTGGAAGCCTTCAGCTCTAACCTGCATAACAACACACTATTATTTCACTGAATAGGGATTAACTTATCCCTTTAGGTGTCTCGTTTCTAACCAAGTATACATCCCTGATAAGATTGCAAAACAAATGATATTATCTTCTCCATTGTGTGCTTATTTTAGCAGACTTAGTGGAAAACATTATTTAGTTATTATCTGCTGCCAAAGCCGCTCAGATTCACTCTGAGATTGAGATCTCTCTCTGTTGGCCCCAAATCTCAAAGCGCTCGTGGATGCTCAAGTGTACGGTACAATTGAGCTGTGAAGCTAGTGAAAAAGGGATGACAGGATGATAAGTGTTTCTGGCTGACTGCCTGGCTTCTCATGTGGTCTAAGAGCCTGCTTTCAATAGAGCGATAGGACCATTCAGTAATGATATGATCTCCGCAGACTCAAAAGACTATTAGCTACAGATGACCGTGAGATTTATTGCTGCCTCCATCATTTGACTCCATTGTGGAGGAGAGCATCATTTGGGTAAACTGCAAATTCAAACAATTACAAAAGCTTCAAAATGTTGCAAAGTGACATTTACAAGTCAATCTATCAAACACGTTATGAGAGTAAGACTGGATATCTGACATTTGAACAAATCCACCAGCCCATAATATATCTGGTGGGCTCTGTGGAAGTCGCCCGTCCTTTTCTTTTCCTATGGTTGTTAAAGCCTCTTTCCCTGCCTCCCTGGAGCTGTAAAACCTGACCTCCTTAATCTTTCAGTGTCTTTTGATTTCCATCAGCTCGACTGGGCGTGAACACACATCAGCACTTAAGACGAAGAGCGCTGTCGCCTGTTGATTTCTGCAGGCGCTGGGAGAGGAGCATCGGAATTTGGATTTTCAGTATCGAGCTTCACGTTCAGCTGCGTCGGTTTATACCGATACACAAATAAACAAAAGATTCTGAAGTCAGCAGCAAGTGAAGCCATATAAAGATTAAAATGACAAATGAAGTGCACAACTACAGAAGAGTCCTGACACGTTCCTTCTTATAATGCACAATAAATGGCTGCTTTACACACACACACACACACACACACACACTGGCCAGGGTGACAGGGTGATGTGTATATTTATTCTACATCACCACGCCTCTTCTAATGAACAATATCTAGGTCCTGGTTGCTATGGCAACTAGCAAGCCCGTACTGGAGAGCGACCAGGAGACATTAATAAGCTTACTGTGAGCTTCTTTGGCTCCTTCTGTTGCTCATGAGCACAGGCGGTGGGGCTGGAGGATTTCAAGCTCCACACGCATGCATACAACAACAAAAAAACAAAACAACATGCATGCATATTCATTCAAGATTAAAACACACACACACACACACACACACACACACACACACACACACACACACACACACACACACACACACACACTTTATGGACACAACACAGACAGCGTTTGTGAGGGGAATCAGAGATGCCAGGCAATTGATGTTAGAAAGCGAGGATGCTTGAAATGCCCAAGGAAAGTGTTTCACCATCTGCCGATTTTTCCTATCGGCATCATGGTGCCCACAGTGTGAAAGAAGCTCTAGTGGCGAAGGCGAGGCTAAGCAGTAGGGGAGGGGGGGGTCAGTGCCTTGTTGGAAGCACAGGCAGGAGCACGACGAGCCGTTGAGGGGGTATTGTGAGTCTTTGTAAGCTAAGGATTCCACTAGGAAAAAAAAGCCCTCCCCCATTCCCCCACAGCAAATCTCCCACCCCTATTAACAAAGCCATGCTAAGCTAGCGTGTGGCCATGTTATCCCGGCCAAGGGTGGGGCACTTTGTGTGGCTGTACGTCGGCGTGCACGCCAATGTGTGAAAAGTCATGCGCGTGTCACACTCTGATATCTGCCAGTATTTCTTCAGTATCCACTAATAAACTGCTTTTATTCATTTACATATTTTCAATTAAGTTAAAATGCGTTCGTGTCCAACGAGCTGCCGGCCCCCGTTGTTGTTCATCTTCTAAATCTCAGAAGACTGTAGCTTATTAAGTGCACATGAGTAGGAGTATTTAGTAATCATTCATTAGATTGAAACTCGATTCAGCCTTCACCGAGAGACTCCGTGTCATTACTGCTGTTTACACTTTAAAAAACTAATATCATACAAACGACTTTTAAAGAGCAATGCTCTAATTGTGACGTTTCGTTTTGTGTTAAATAAGAATTGAGAACAAAACTGTTGAAAAGAAGCTACTAAGATAACACAGTGGGCTTGTAATTACGTTTCTATTTCTTAATTAACCGTCGTGGGGACAATAAACATCTGCTTCAGTACGCTCCACACATCTCATCAGGTTTACTGAGCGAACACTGAGGCTTGAATACTTCTGTACAGTGAACGCAGGAGACAACAATGCACTTCACATGCTAAGACTGCGCTCTCGCTCACAAAGAGCATGCCTGCTAGTATTAGACTCACAGTACAAAGGGCAGCGGCAACAGGAAGGTACGTAAAAAATACAAGTATCACGGAAGATAAAAGGGCCAAATATATTATGAAAAGCAAGAAAAGAAAATGTCTGGCACTCGACACTCCCTCACAACACATCGTGTGAAGGGATCCCGTTTGTCTTTGCCATCAACACCTTGTGGAGTTTATTTAAAACTGTTCCCTGACGTTTCATTTGTCTGAGAATGGAAACCTGCAAAAACAACAAACTACAGGAAGTAACCATAAAAGACACGAGGTTAAATGTGTACGGGGAGATATCAAGCGTTAATCTACACGAGGAAAGGCTCATTTAATAATTAAAGGCAAAACAACCTATTTGTGATGTTCTTCACGGATATAAAAGAGCAAAGATTAAGACACAGTGAACTGGAAACCTTTGCTTTGACTCCCCCCTCGCTGTAATTGGCAGGTTCCCTGAACAAGCATCTTCCCGTTTCGCTTTCAGTTTGCAAATAACACAACACGTTCGCTTGAGGGGGAATCGTATCGAGTGGAAGGAGAAGCCAGGCGGTGCAGCGACGGACTGACCAACCGGCAGAAAGACCGGCGACCAGCAGACAGACATCGCCGTCCCTCGAGTCCTGCCGCTAGCATGCTAATAAAAAGCTCGTCTGCTAGATTAAACTAAAGAAGGTGAGGTACTTAGTGGACACAGGAGGTGAGACCATTTGGTTGGACAGTATGCTACAGAAGGCTCATTTAAATATTAATTCAAGTTGCATTAAGCGATAAAACATTAATAAAGCATTACATTTTAGCATCAATAAATCATAACATTCATTTTGCATAATTACCATAAACAAAGACCACAATCAAGATGATGGTGCGGTTCCTCTAGAAGTCCTTCAAGTTCAGCTTCAATCAGGGAGGAGTCTGAGGAAAAGAGAACTTTTAAGATGTTCCTGCTACAGGTTCCCAGCATATCTATTATCATATTGATCAACTAGGGACTGAAAGGTCGGAGCATCACTCTGAAAGCAATTTCCATTGGTTAAAATTGGTCTTTCCATCCCTGTGTTATCTACAAGTCAATGTGTTTACTTCTTTAATGGCCTCTTTCTGGACCGCGTTCCAGTCCTCTGCTACAGCAGAAGCTCAATTTCCCCACAGGGATCATTAAAGTTTCATCTAATCCACCTGTCTGATCATCCATCCATACAGCCATCTGCCTGCACGGCAAGTCAAGTCAGATCCTATTTATTTCATCCCACAGCAGCTTAATGCATCTCAATGATCTTCCAATTATTCATCTGTGCCTCTCATCCCTCAATGTGGTAATATCTGCGTTATGTTGTTTGGTCTCCATCAGTGTAAAGGTACGATCCACCTTGTGCGAGTCATTACTTCAGGATCTATTGTATTACATTATGACTTGTTGTAATGCTGCCACACTGCTTGCTACTCAAAACGTTTGCACAACCTCTCTAGATGCATATACATATCTTGTACAGTGTTAAACACATTTGCAACTGAATGCAAATGCAAGTTTTTGGGAGATAGGAAAAGTAGCAGTTCATTGGCTAAGCAAAGAGTTACATAAGACCATGAGCTGTAAAACCTCAACCCACAGTAAATAATCCTTCGGTTTGAATCTGAAAATCACCAAAAATGGGCAACACCTTTCTTATTCGGTGTACGTCTGCACAGATAGGATGCATCTACATGATAGGAATCCAATGACACCTCCTTGGTGATCGTATAATTGAATCTGTGTGACTAATACGATTAGGAGAATCCCATTTCAAAATCAGATGTCCCCCCTTTTATTTAAGGAGAGGTTGAGTTAATGCAGTAGAGTCACAGCCGCGGGGCGACGGGCTTAACCATTCTGTCTGGGAACAAGGGGTGTTTAGGGTGGGCCGCGCAATTAGTCCTGACCCGCACTCGTAAACCCCCCTGTCTGTATACGACACAGTCAGAAGGTCTAGAGTCACTGCTCAGTTTCTATCCCAATGGTGCGTTCAGTGTTTTAATTCTACATGTTTCAAACTCCTGCCTCTTCCACCGCACCCCCCATGTCGCACATGCGCTTTCCTGCCTACCAAAGAGACCACCCTCTGCTCCATCCAGCCCCCCCTGCTCCCCCTCCTCCTTCTCCACCAGGGACCAAGGAGGTTTTCAGCACTTGCCACGGCAGCTCGCAATGGACAGCACCACAAAGACTCAGTGATCCCTCGCATCGCCCGGACGCTTGACAGAAACCACTACTGACAGGCCATCACGGTGTTCAGTAGGGACATCTAGAGAAAGTGGAAAAGTGAGACAGAGGGAAAGAAAGTGAAGTGCTCTGTGGACTACCCCTTAAAAATAGAAAAAGGTTTTGAATCTGCCCAAACAGGCATTTTCTTTCACACATCTCTTGTTGATCTAAAAACAGAATCCGCACAATGGAAGAAGACATGGACGAGGGGCAAACCCAGAAAGGTAAGAACGTATTCCTTTGCATGTTTTGGAGAGATTTCTTTAAGTGAATCTGACATGGGGTGCTTTGTGAGTGTGCAGCGGTGCCTCTGCAGAGACAATTGCACAAATGTTAGCCTTTTCCTTTATGAATAGGCGAGCAGCTGTTTGTGGTGATTCCTTTGTCCATTGAGTGTCAGCACTCCACTGAAGAGTGCACGTCTATATGTGCTGTTTGGGTAGTCAGAGGGGTGTGAACCGCTTCAGCGAGGGCTGGTCTGTCTTTGTTTGCTCGATAAGGCTTTCATGCTTGTCGCGATGACTGAGAGGGAAACACGAAGAGTGAAGAAGCAAACGAAGCTCCTGCACTCATTAATCCATCAGCTTTCAGCTTCTGCCCTTTGTGTACAAACACACAGACGTGTCTTGCGACATTCAGTGTGGATTTGATGCAGGGGTTTTCTTTTGTTCTTTCGCAGTGTTTGCTTTGTCTAAAGTGGAATTGCTATTTTTACCTCACCCCCCCCCCCCCCCCCCACACACCACCACCTTTTCTCTGCATGAATGATTTAGTGTATAGTTGGGAGGCACAACAGCGAGAGAGTGAAAGTATATATATTTGTGTTTACAAGTGGAGTGCAACATTGTGTTCATTCTAAAGCTTCCGCCGAAATGAAACATAAGTGGAGACCGACAGGATGCTGTTATCATATATCGTAGAACACACCTTTGTCTCTCCCTCCCTCTCAGATTTACTTCATGTGACAGGCATGGCTTCACATGTTTGTGTTTCCCTTCCCTTCCGCCTCTCCTCCCTGCAACCTCACAGGTGCACACATATGAGCTGAAGCAGTTGCTATGGCAGTGGCCAAGTGTGGTCATCATCTATTCTCCTGCTGATGAGATTTCAGTAGCAGTTCAGTGAGAGAGAGAGAGAGAGAGAGAGAGAGAGAGAGAGAGAGAGAGAGAGAGAGAGAGAGAGAGAGAGAGAGAGAGAGAGAGAGAGAGAGAGAGAGAGAGAGAGAGAGAGAGAGAGAGAGATAATGTTTGATTATATTAGTTATGCAGATACAATAGCTATGCAGGGATTCTATGTTGTTCCCCGTTGATTAAAGGGATTGACAATATTGCTGCAAGATCATTTATGACGGCGCTGTTTCCATGACAATTTGAAATGTTAGGCATATGCAGCGCCGGTCTTACAGATTTTGATCTTATACCTCTTGGTCGCCATTACTAGGTGTGTTCTCAGGCATTCCTGCTCAGAAAGCAGAATCTGTCAGGCTTGGCCACTAACATAAATGCTCAGCCAACTGAAAGATGCAGCCATGCAAGCTGTGCATGCATCTCTCTATGGCCACTTCCGTTCATTTAGGCCACGCTCAGGTTTGTAAAGAGTTAGTGCGCACTCATATACTGCGAGCTCCGTCTCTGGCCGTCCTTTTCTTCTGGATATCTAAAAGATTGTAAAACGTGCAAACAGAGGGCTGTAGATGTATTTTGTTGTTAAGTGCAGTCAGAGTCGTTCGGCACAAACCATCGCAGAGATGCAACGGAGAAACGTCTATCTTTTTTTTGGAGATGACGTAATTGTTTTTGTTGCCACTTGATAAACTTTGATAGATAGAAAGGTTGGTTTGGGGATTAAAACTCCAGCAGGGAAAAGAGGTTCAGGATAAAAATGTCCGATGCATAAAGGAAAAAAAGAGAGATAACCACATTCCCTCCACCGTACGTGACGTTTATGAACATTCCCACCGATAAAAATGAGTTTGTCAAAAAAGTAAACGGCCAACCTGTTACCTCAGAAGACGTTCAATCTGGTTCAGCTGCCAGACAAATGCACGCAGCCACCAGGGTGACATGTCTTCATGAATCACTGCCCACAAGTCACCACAGACAGACAAACTCCGAATGATTTGCGTCCAACATTTTCTCCATAACTCTTGAGTGGTTCATTCTTTGAAAGAAGGATTATGGTTTAAAACATTGGTATAATAAAAGGTGTACATATAGTATCGTGGAGACAACGCAAGCCTTCAAGGATGATTTCGGTAAGAGATGCTTTTTCTGACTCACAAAGTGTATGATATGCTAAAACTTAACACCTGGAGAGAGAAGGTTGAACCAGATCAAAGTTAGATACTACAGTCATGACGTGTCGATTGATAACTAACCTTTAAAGGATGCTTCTCTCTGTGTGGAGATGAAGGGCTGTAGATTCAAAGACTGGTCCCCATTAACTACCAGGCTACGATACGATCATGACCCAACATTCAGACGTATTGGTTACTAAAGCATTGCTCGATGTAAGACAGATATGTTGGATAATAGAACAAGGTAGCAGGGCTCACTGATCAGCTAACCCATGTGGGACTTGCAAACTGTCAGTTCTGTTCCTGGTTACTGAAGACAACAGATGATTGAAATGATTGCTCTGATGAAGCATGATGAACAATAAAGCCGCCCTGTCAGGTCTCGTTCCAAGTCACTTTGATTTCATGCCTTTCATTCGGTATATATCTGTAATCGTTCGTAAGGAACACTGCTCAGGTTAAACCCAAACTCTACATTCACACATGATAATAAACAGGTTGCCGAGATGTTGGCCCAAAGAAAACTACAATCAAAGATCAAGTCAGAGGTTGGACTGAACGTTCAGCTCACAGCACTGTAACAATATTTGTGTGCAGCCATGACGACTTTAAAAGCTCCTTGTTTACCTACGAGAGGGCCACTCTTTCATTACCAACGGTGTACTGTGTTTACTATCCATTAGAAATGTATGCCACTGTTAAAAGACAATTGAATATGTTATTGAAAATACACTTCACCCGAATAAACTGCAAACACTTTGACCACAGAAAAGGTGTCAATGAGTGCACTCCCAGCACGCTAACGTCTAATCTCAGATTATGAGTCAGATGCACCAGGTGGACTCTGCTCACTTCAGCTGCTAGCCAAATGTAGCAGTGCACACTATGTACCGCAGGAAGCCAAGCAACGCCCAACGCTTGAAAAGGCAGCTTTCACTAATGTGAACACAGAACTGAAATGATTTCTAAAGTAGTTTTGCAAATTAGCGCAAAATGGGCGATACCTTTTTTTATTTATTTTTAATAAGCCATGAACATTGTGGAGATTGTTCACCTTGGTGTTGTAAATTGTGGCTGAATGGAAACACTGAGGAAGGCACACCTGTTAGGATTTCCTGAGCCAAGAATCTACTGGGCAAGGCACCGCTTGTCCGTCTGTTTGATCCGTCTGATCAGGAAATTAACTTGGCATGACGAGAAATCCTTTTTTTACATTAGTCCAATAGCATGTCCCACGAACACAGCAGACTCAATGATAAAACTGAAGATATTGGAGTGTCGCTCTATTTTTTAAATGGTTCACCGGGTTTCAGGCTCACATATTAAATGTCACATTTGCATTGAGGTGAATTCACAAGAGGCTGCTTTGAATGCAGGTGAAGCAGTCAGACTGGAAGCTTGTTGGTAAACAGCACTACACTTGATTTTTCATTTAGCATGGTATATTTATAGAGTAAATAACTTCTTATGTATTATTCATTTGCACAACATTCATGAATGAATTCCTATATTTCCAAGAGCGTTCTTGTAATTCAGCGGGGTTGTCGGTCATCTTGCTTTAAAGAGCTGCTAACCCTGAAGAATTAAATTGGCTTCAATTGAGAGTTTGTGTCCCACGATGGCCTGAATGCGTTTCACCACTCTGACATAATAGCTTCAACTCACAGTACGTATCGCTTCTCCCTCCCTCTCTCCCTCCCTCATTGTTCTGAATCCTAACCTGCCCCGGCCCAGAGGAAGTCCAGGGAATTCCACCAATTGTTCTGATGAAATTCGTTGCAGCTATTAGAGGAGAACTTTTGAGGGGTTTTCTTATTTCGTATTGTTCTCACAGGAGTAACTCTGTAGTATGGATCTAAACATAATGATGCAATTTGACACCATTCCTGAAGAGCCCTTCTGGGTTCTTGCAATATCTTTAAACCATAATATGATGCATGCATGCATGCATATATATATATATATATATATATATATATATATATATATATATATATATATATATATATATATATATATATATATATATATATTTTTTTTTTTTTAAAACTAGGCCTACAATATACATATTTATATATTGAGAGATGGAAAACCCCTATAAATATGTTCTCTCTTTATTTGGCTCATTTCAAAAGATTCAAAAACATTTAAAATATAGAAAAAGAGAAAGAAAGAAATTTGGGTCAAGCTAAAATGTTCAGGTTCTTCAAAGAACGACGTATTTGGAAACAATAAAAACGTTTGTTACATTCGATCATGTAGTGAAGACAGGCTATCATCATGCTCTATTGTTTAAATCTTAAATCCCCACCACGCCTTGCTGCTCGCTGCCTGTGATGTTGGCCATTAAAACGTTTAAGCGGATTTCACCCAGCTGCACGCTGAAAATGTACAAATTGAAAGTAAAAGAACAACCCTCGTCTCTTCTTCGGAGGTTTCTTTTTGACATTAGCTGCTCGGTTCCTGGAGTGAACTCGCCGCAGACTAAAGACTCGTCCCTGATCAGCAGTCACGCAGTCGTGTTCAGACTCTTGTGGAAATCAGCGGCTGAGCTTTTAGACCTGGCCTGTAACGTCCCTTTTGGCCCAGAGGGGTTATCTGTGTAATGTGTCTCAGTCACTATTGTCCCACTGAATTTGTTGACATACAGTAAGTGGGTCATGGCTCTGAAGTACCCGGTCTATTCTCAGATTTTGCACTGCGGTTGACATGGCAACCATACTGGTTGATTAAACATGCGCAGAGGAGATGGGGGGGGGCGTGCGGGAGCTGAAAAAACCTGCTCGCTTCAGGGGAAGGGGGGCTGCGCATTAAATATAGGAAAGCAACGAGACATGTATTCACCCATTACTCTCAGACTGACACAGACACACCATCCCCCCACTGAGACCTCTCCCTCCCTCCTCCCTCTCTCTCTCTCTCTCTCTCTCTCTCTCTCTCTCTCTCTCTCTCTCTCTCTCTAGGACCAGGCTCACTGCCACCCCACCCCCATGCAGAACTCCTCTGGTAACAAGGAACTAATAACTGCTAGTGAAATGCGCAAAAAATGGAGTCTGATTAGATGTCTTGTGGTGGATGTGAAGTCAACACGAGGCAGACATAAAATTAGATCCTTTTCTTTTCTGTGACCCCCCCCCCCCCCCCCTTTATTTAATTCTGTTCATTTCCTCCTCCAACACAGCTGTCTTATTCTCTGTGGCTACAACTTCAGAAAAAGTCAAGCCTGTGTTCTTCAAAAAGAAAAGATCCATTTTAATTAGGGACGCATCAACAAACTCATTACGAGTCAACAGCATCTTTAAAACGCAATTATTCTGTAACAACCCAACATCGCTTTAATAAAAGAAAGTGCCACAGTCAGCAGTTTGTCTGGGAATATATGTGTGAAATGAGTTAGATAAGACAGCGATATAAAACAAAAACAACCCCCCCCCCCCTGTGGCTGATAGCTGATGCCATTGGGCCACACGAAGCTAAGGTAGTAAAGACAACTTGTTACGTTACTAAGCTCAGTTAAAAAGCAATATTTAAGTTACAAGTTACAGCAAAGTTCAAGTGTCTGCTTCAGTCTGTCCCGCTCATCTGGACTGCTGGGCCACAAACACTCAGGGGTCAATTCAACGAGTTACTTCCCGACACTGATACAGTACACGTCACTAGATTAATCGAGTCATTTCTTAAATATGGAGATCTCCTGCTCTTCTCAATTATTATATCTGTGACATTGTAAACTAATTAATTAAAGTAAATCTGGGAGATATTTGGTG
The DNA here is from genome assembly GCF_900634415.1 of Cottoperca gobio. Taxonomy (NCBI): domain Eukaryota; kingdom Metazoa; phylum Chordata; class Actinopteri; order Perciformes; family Bovichtidae; genus Cottoperca; species Cottoperca gobio. Next base: position 4,632,697 of record NC_041364.1, read on the forward strand.
GCTCTTTTAAATGTGCTGCAGTCAAACATCCATTCAGGTGAAAACAATCCAATCAATTGCAATAAGTATATCAACTTCTTTAAAAAAATAAAATATATATATATAAATCTAATGAACTTTAGTAATGTGAGAAATCAAATCAAGCGACATATTAAAAATATAAATATGATCAAACTCATTAAAAGGGCAGCACGTCCTTCGTTAGTGTCATGCTTTCTTTGAAGCACGTCATTTAGCTCCAAGCTTTTTATAAGGATAACCTGAGAGTGTGTGTGTGTGTGTGTGTGTGTGTCCCTTTTGCCTGTCGGATATGACACTGACAGATGGAGGAGAAGTAGGAGGTGGGAGGGGCCCTGGGAGGGGGGTCATCCTTTCTCTTTGTATTAGGGAGATGCCTTCTGTTGATTGGACCGCAGTGTTTGGGGTCATGAAGGCTTCACTTTTTTTTTTAGACAGAGGCTTTTTTTGTGTGGAGGATAAAAAAAATCTAAAAACTCTTTGTTCAAAATCCATTTAGCTAATCCTAATGTTGCCAGACTTTCAATTTTGGCAGGTGTTATTTATTTGATTAACACTCAGGGGGAGAAAAAAAAACCTTAGTTATTTTGTCCTTGTTAAGAAGACATAAGGAACAAAAGCAATTAAATCTGAGTGTTACTTCAAAACAATGATCTATTTTTAAAGCTCTTTAAACTCATGAACAATCTTTGGGGAGGGAATCCAAACTGTCAATTTGCCATAAAAACAATAACCAGAATATCTCCATCGCTTCCTGCTTAACCAAAACCAATTAATGAGCACACGTGAGATCATTCATCATTGCTTCTATTGCTGTGTTTAAACAAACTGAGCCAAAGTCAAATATGCCAAATTCCCAGCTTGACTTGCTGCGGGTCAGAGCGGGTCAGAGCGGGTCAGAGCGGGTCAGAGCGGGTCGGAGTGCTACACACTGTGAGCAAGATCAATTCAAATATGTGCGCCTCCTCATCAAGCAGGGGATCTTTTATTTTCATCGCAGGTAATGTTGGGCTAAGCAGAAAGCATGAATAATGAATGTGAGAGGCTTGTGCTCTGCTGCACTGTGCCGCTTCTAAATTATGGATCAAGCATCCAGTAGCTCTCCGAGTCACCGACGCACCACCACTTGCCATCTTTCACCAGCTCCATCTGAGAGCCGGTTAAGATCGATGAAGAGTTACAGAGAGGAAACGAGAGGAGGTTCTGTGTAACGCAGGGGAGGACGTGCATCAGGTAATGTCTTCACTGCGTTAATCAAACGCCGTATCACAGCAGCCGGAAAGCAATCATAGCGTGGGCCAGCTTTAATTATCCTCGAAATGTGTGTGGAACATGCAAGAATATTAAAAACACTGCAGCTTCGACTGAATGGACTCCCCTCCATATTCATTAGATTATATAATACAATATTTACTATTCACAAGTCATTTCATTTCCTAATAGGAGTTAGGAAATTAAAGGCAGACAATCAATACAACTTCACTCTGGTTACGTCCTCGCACTAAAGCTTCCATCTTACCCCGTGACTTCATCTGCAACCGTTTCCATGGAAACAACTCTTCCTCTCAGTCAAGTCACAAGACGACTTATTTAGTTGTTGCTCGCAAAACTACTAAAGCGCAAAGCAGGCAGGCCGGCTCTGCTGCGTGTGTCGGTAATGATCAGTGACGACATCATGACTTTTTGATTTGAGTCACGCTGTTGTACATCAGGGGAAAGTAAACTGTATTAGAAATGAAGAACAGCGAGCCGTCAGCTCCAACTGGTTTAATCTGTCTGCAGAAGTGTAAATAATGCAGCGGTAATAAACCTTGATTGAGGCCATGACATGAATAATTTATATGACTGCTCATCTCCCTCCATGTAGAGCACAAGCTCCCAACATCTCCAGCGCCAAATTTAACCAGCACGTCTCAAAAGGTGGGGAAAGAAAAACAACATGAATTCTCTCGAAAAAATGGAAACAGCTTGATCCCCATGCAAGGTTGTAGTAACTGCAGGTGATTAGTGAACGAATATGCATCTCACTTCAGCAAACAAAAACCCAATTTTGAGATTCAATACGAAAAGAAATGATAAAGTTTCCATGTGCTTCATGAAAAACCCAAACAGTTTCCCCACACATGACATTGAGGCTAAAATAAGTGTCAACGTACAGTATTTAATCATCTGTTCACTTGCCTGTGGACAGTTTGATCTTTTACACTCGCTTAAACAGGCACACTGACCCAGAGCATGAAGGGCATCAATAAATCCTGTCGCTGCCTGATATGATAGGACAACTCCAGATAATGATTCCAAGGAGCGGTGACAGAATCACTTACGACGTATTGAAAACATGGCTATAGGTATTGCATCACGCATTACTGGCGTTTAATGGAACATAGTTTATTTTAATGGTAATGACGATTAAGAAATCCACCAACTGTAGCAACAACACATCAGAATGCAATGCATCTGAAAGAGACTTTGCATTTTGAATGAAGACAATCACAAACACTCCACTGCTGAATGGTAACACTTGCAAGCAATTTACATAAATCCACCTGTGATTAAAAGCAAAATGGCCAAAAGTATTCTCGGAAACAACTGAGAACTGTGAGGACAAGATAAGTTGAATCACAAAACAAATGGTATGAAATCATCTGAATATATCCGTCATGACTACACCATGCATTGGGCTTAAATTGTCATCCATGAGGCGGCACCAGATGTACTGGCTCACAGGGAGTCCTTTCCATTTCAACCTACTCCAGGTTGTCACACTCATGAAGGTGTGAATTGGTGTGATGGTGCCTGTGAATGGATGTCAGATGGCACCGTCAGTACCTGACCAATAGGTGAGGTGTCTGCTGTACTTGATAACCCTCGCCAGGTAATGTCCCAGCAAACAGCAACCCTGTTGATTTGGACGAAAACCTACAGAAATCTCCCCCATCAAGGTGTGAACCTCCTGCTTAAACCTCCACTTGAGCATAAACTGGGCATATTTCCAATTTAGCACGATTGAGGCCAGAAAACCTCCAACACCACGTCCAACAACGTCTATTTCAATTGAGGTATTTATATTTCTCAAAACTGTAGCTGACCTGGGTCGATTATAATTAGTGAGAAAAGCTGCAGAGGTTTTAGGGAAATCGTAAGACAAAAGTAGGGAGGTAGAATCAGCGAGGAAGCCTAGACGAGGGACGGAGTTGCACCAAGTGTCTGAGCGTTCGGCACAGCCCAGCAGGCGGACCAGCTACTTGGTATTCCACTCAGGTTTGGATCAGAGTCAGAGGAGGAGGTGGAGGAGAAGGAGGGGGGGGGGGGCTCTTGCTTTGTAACAGAGGTGAAGAGACAGCGGGATAACCACAAAAGGAGATGATGCTAAAAAACATCCTTGATGAACGATCCTGAAATATTTTATTATCTCTACAACAATGAGGATGAAAAGCGAACATGGAGTCTCTCTTCTGAACGAGGACAGCCGTGTGAATGCAGATGAATTCAATCACGGGCCACGATAGTGATGTAATCATACTCTCTCCATTGTAATACAGATTTAAATGAAGAGTTACAAATTGATTCAAAATTGGCTGGGCTTTGTGGAAAATGTGTTTGCGATGCACCGCAAGACCCTGTAAAGTCTGGTTTTGTTAGGTGCTTACACGGGAAATAAACTCCACTTGTGTTGTGGCGTGTACCTCAACACGCACACATGCAGACACACGCACACACAATACATAAGCACGACGGGGAGACTCATAAATCTAAGCAATTCATACAGACACACTCGCATGCACTAGTATTTACAGACTCAGCTTCTCTGTGAGCAATCTGTGCGACAGGAGATTGAAGTTGAAGCGGCGCAGCGATTAGTCACCTTAAGGACCGCCGGCGACAGGAAGCTGGGCAAAGAAGAATGGGGTTAAAAGTCAGGCTCACTATGTAAAACTCGGGCTGAGTTTTTAAGTGCTGAATAAAATGTCAGAATCCTCTGTAGGGCTGAGAGACCGATGGAACGAATATGCTGCACAAACTAAGATTACAGGGAAGCCAGATCCCTGCATAGATAAAGAGAAAGTGGCCAATAAATATCTTACTGCATTTCGTGGCTTTGAATGTAGTCGTGTTCGTGCGTGCAGGGCAGGAATCCTGTCTCACTCTGTGTCACAGCGCACCACAGAAACGTCCGTCCATCCCGTGTTTTACAGTCCTCTTCTGTTTGTGTTGACTAATAGTTGTATCTCTTTGTGTGTGTCTCCAGGGTGCCTTGAATGCTGCATCAAATGCCTTGGTGGAATACCTTACCCATCCCTTATAGCCACCATCTTGCTGTACGCGGGCGTGGCTCTGTTCTGCGGCTGCGGACATGAGGCCCTGTCTGGAACCGTCACCATCCTCCAGAACTACTTCGAGGTGGTGCGGAGCCCTGTGGATGCGCTGGACGTCTTTACCATGTGAGTAGAAGAGGGTCAAACTGGATTTAGGCGTTAAAGAAACTATTATTTACCCTAAAGAATTGGCTAATTCGCATACTCACAAAGGGGGGGGGAAACCCATCAAACACGCTCTACGACACAGCCCACACCACACGCTCCACACCGCAGCAAATCTCCAAATTCAGACTTGTTCCCTTCTCAAGTATAAAGTGTAACGTTGTGTTGTCATCGATGTTTTCAGTGGTTCTCTCTTCATTCTTCAGGATTGACATTATCAAGTATGTGATCTACGGCATTGCTTCGGCTTTCTTCGTCTACGGCATCCTGCTGATGGTGGAGGGCTTCTTCACCAGCGGAGCCATTAAAGATCTGTATGGAGACTTCAAGATCACCACCTGCGGACGCTGTGTCAGCGCTTGGGTAGGGCTAACATTTCACCACATATTAACTGTCAAATTAAACTTACCGTTATGATGGCCTACTGGTGATGGCCTGGTGGTCTAGTGGTACGCCTTCCAGACAAAACACTAGAACGTTGGGAGTTCAATACCAGGCTGCCACCCTGAGCAAGGTACTTAACCCTGAGGGAGACTGTCCCTGTACTTAGTTCAATGTAAGTCGCTCTGGATAAGAGCGTCTGCTAAATGGCCTGTAATGTTTATTGTTGTAATTATAATAATGATATCTTCTACTGTGGATAAGCTTTCATTGCTGCTGTGCATTTCAAAGAATCACGTGGTTATCTAAAGGGCAGGTACTTCCAGGGGAGTTTCCCTTCGAAGGTGTAGTTCTCACCACTCATGCTGTTGGTTTTTACCAAATCACGTCAGCCTGTCAGGTGTTTTCAACAGAAAGTATATTTTATAAACCCAGTGTAGACATTGTTATTGGGTCCCGTCAAATATTAATCAAATATTATGGATTGTTCAACTCTAAATGTGCAATATGTAGGAATTGAGCAAGCAATTTCAAATCAGGCAGCAACACATGCTTCTGTGCACTGAATGATTTTCCTAATTTGCATGCGTTTGTGTAGATTATTTCAAAAAAAGATTCCTAATCCTAATTCCTAATGCCTGCACTTTGTCACATTTGAAGTGCTCTAAAATTACATTAAAAGCATCCATCCAAAATAATTGTATTATACCGCCATAACAATAAAGAATTAGGAGCACTCTCACACAGAGCATATCAGAGAGCCCGCAGCAATCCTAACAAGATTATCTTGTGGATATAATTGCTTCGCAAATCTGAAGCTCCACGGGGAGCCAACGGAAATGAGCTACGCTGTGGTATTTGTGGTCACTGGGGTCATTAAGTTTGTATGCACTAATCTTGTGCCCATGGAAATATCCAAACCAAAATAAGACAGAAATGAACATGTGGTGGCTTGGGAAGGTGACAGGTGCACAGCAGACAGTGTGTGTCCCTCAAGAGGCCCTGGACGTGCATCAGGATATACAACAACACGATGTGTTAATCGACACAGTACCTAAACATGATCTGTGTTCCTCTGTTGCCATTGCAGTTCATCATGCTGACATACATCTTCATGCTGGCTTGGCTCGGAGTGACTGCTTTCACCTCCCTCCCAGTCTTTATTTATTTCAACATCTGGAATATTTGCCAAAATGCTACCGTGCTGGAGGGGGCCACACTCTGCCTGGACCCACGCCAGTATGGTAAGGATTTGATATTCTGTCTCCATTTCTTTACCTCCCGCTGTTCAGATTATTGCTGAACACCTCTCTCATCTATGTTGAACAGTCTTCCTGGGAAGGTTGTTCCCTCGCAACTCACCCAGTAGACTATAACGCTTATTTAACAAGTAAAGTGTCTAGTTTGTTAATCTCCTCTTCCAATTCAGGATGTATAATGCAACGTTTAAGGCTATGGGGAATTGAGATAAATTACTATAATGACCCAATCAAATAAATGTACAATATATTGTTCCTCAAATTACTATCCTGCAAACTGTAATGATCCAGAATAACGTTATGTTAAGATAGGATGAAGGTCCATCACATCAGTAGCTTATATGGCCGACTCGTTATTTTTAATTAGTGCCACATCTCTCAGCCCATTAGCCACCGGCGGCCAATAATACCGCCTCTGTGTCAACAACCATTTCAGCTGCCACCATCATATTCTAGGCCTACGCTTTGCCTGTGTGTGACATTGTTTACATTATGTCTGTATTATAAGGGTTTAAGTGTACATATGATGCTTTTTGTCACTTCTTGCACTTTGTTGTTGTCGGCTCTTTGTCTACATGCTGCTCATTAGTTTCCACACATGCTTTATTTGATTTATTCCCAGGTATTGTGCCAATTGCTGAGGCGAAAACAGTGTGTGCTGGATCAGAGAAGTTTTACAAGATGTGTGAATCCAATGAGGTAAGATATAAAGAATACAAGTATCAAAACGTGTTACTAATTACTGTTATGTTGCTAATGCATAAATGCAAATACTGGAAGGAGAATCGTACGCATTAGACAAAAGATTATGACAGTTGGCCGGTTTGAATGCAAACAACAGCTGGACAGTTGGGACAGTCGTTCAAAAGATCTGTTGCTCCCCACAAGCCACAATGACACATCAAACACACATTACTTGGAAAGGAACACCGCTGCCTTGGTGCCCTTGAACAAGGCACTTTCCTCAGCTGCTCTGATGAAGCTGCTCAGAGGCCCGCTGTACTTCCGGCGAGCTTGCTCGGATCACACCCATCTTCAAACTCAGCCTTCATTTTGATCTTTACTTCACACCTGTGATGTGTTGTGATGCCAAATCAGGCCACAGAGGTAAAAACGGGGGAACCAATGGCCCCTTCACCCCCCTCTTGCTCAGACCGCGGACATCTTCCAACTCAGCCTTCATTTTGATCTCATGTGCACATCTTTAACGTTTTGTGATGCCAAATTGGACCAGGGGCGTAAAGAGTGCGGGGGCAAAGGGGCCATTGCTTGTACCACGCCCATTTTTGGATATCAATCACAAATCTGTACAAATACATTTTAGACTGCATCTCGCACGGTTGTGACGTAATCACGGTGACAAAATCTGTCCACAGACAGACAGAAACAGAACTCCAAACCTCCTCTGTGGTAGTTCCCGCTACAGCAGGTGTCACCAGGAGCACATTTGGCGATGACGACACACACACAGACTCACACGTTGAAAACAATACCAGCGTCGCTGTCGTGGCTGCTAACAACAACTGCTGACTGCTATTATTGGTTACATGCAAAACAGAAAAGGCATGTTAAAGTACAACATGAATCCTATAATGAATGATAAAGTGTTTGTGGATGTAAATAATAATGAACTGAATGTTGCATTTCCCAGCAGGATTTTCATTGACAGACGTCCACTAATGCTCCAAGAGTAACATGTGCTGTGATTTGTTTTTGCTACAGCTGGACATGACATTCCACCTGTTCATCTGTGCCCTCGCTGGAGCAGGAGCTGCTGTTATTGCTATGGTGAGACGCCAATAAAACTTAAATACAAAACATAACTAAAAAAATCTTTCAAATCAACCACAAGACAGAAGAACACGTTTCATTTACACGTTTATATTTAAATGCAGACGCCACAGATGGCACCCTATGCTGGTTGGAGTTTTTATTTATATATTTCTTTACTAATGCACCACCTTATATTCCTCTTTGGTGTTAGCATGTCATTTCGGCAGTGGTAGAAGTTAAACGTTTTTGATAATGAAAGATAATGTGTCATGTGTTTTGTTGTGGCTGGTTCACGGCTGGTTCACGGCTGGTTCATGGCAAGCCTGTGTTGTGTTTGCTTGTGAGAGAATAGCTGTAGATGGGAGAGAAGGCATTTTGGCGCAGTGAAAAAGACAGGGTTTGTCTTCCCTCCCTCTTTCGGAGGCGCCAGGCATGTCATGGCCGTTGTCATGGAAACAGGGAGAAGAAAGGCTCTGAGATAGTTGCAAACATCGCTCAGTAATTTGTGAGAAGCCATTTTCTGAGACAGTGTTTGCTATTCAGGGATGATGGTGCAAATTGTGGCAGGACTCTGTCTCTGTACATGCTCATTTTTTCCCCAGCTGATGACGGAGAAACATTCATCTCAACAGAGATGCTGATGCATCCCAGTAATGAGATGCCCTCAAAGGCAGCTTCAGAGCCAGAAACAGTGCTAAAAAAGAAGGAATTCTTCAGAATTCAGTGTTTGAATCTCTAATTTGTGTTAGCACATCAGAAACGAAGAGCACCGCCGCTATGAACACCGCCATTCCTTGTGAAAAGAAAAGCTGTGTAACAACCTCAGTCATTAAAGCACAATACATTCATTATATTCTTAGCTGCCATGGTAACAAGTCCAAGGGAACATTTTTGCATTATGCTGCCACCTGCTGGGTCATTGGAAATGTCCTCCTTAATTTAAAGGGCCAGTATACCCAAACAAGCTTTACAAGTGTATTAATTGCATTTTAAATAACACATAGGTAGTCTAAGTTGCATGCACAAAAGATAATAACACTAAGAATTGAATAATAATGTCTACATTATATTCTGATTAGAGCAGGGGTGTCTCATGTTAGTTTAGGGGCCACATGCAGCACAATTTGATCTCAAGTGGGCCGGACCAGTAAAATCAGAGCATAATAACATATAAATAACCACAACTCCAAATGTTTCCTTCGTTTTAGAGCAAAAAAGTTCATTCTGAAAATGTTCAAATTTATCTTTATTACCAAACATTATGAACAACCTGAAATGTCTTAAGAAAAAAAGGTGAAATAGTATTAGTTTATCATTTACACATGTGTGTTAAAGCTTACTGATCACAGTGTATCTACAAAGACACAACACATTTCCTCACAGGTATCTGGAACAGTATTTTACTTTATGATTAAAACAACTCCTTTTTACACTTTGCAAAGTCATCCCGCGGGCCGGATTGAACCCTCTTGGCGGGCCGGTTCTGGCCCCTGAGCCGCATGTTTGACACCCCTGGATTAGATGATATGCAGTATAAAATCTGCATTCACAATTCAATTTGAGGAGGCAAATATGAACACAAATCATAGAAGGCAGATCTTATGTGATTTGTGAAAAACTGGCTTTGCATTGTTGTCACGCTTCATAACTTTCCACTTCTCACAGATCCACTACTTGATGGTGCTGTCTGCCAACTGGGCCTACGTGAAGGACGCCTGCCGGATGCAGAAGTACGAGGACATCAAGTCAAAGGAGGAGCAGGAGCTTCATGACATCCACTCCACTCGCTCCAAGGAGCGTCTCAACGCCTACACATAAAGACCAGCGTGAGGCCTGGCCCTGCCACTCCGGCCTCTCTCCCTCTCTTTCTCTCCTCTGTCTTTCTCTCTGTCTCTCTCTACCATCCCCTCCCGAGGGGGGGCGGATGGCGCCTAGGGCCCTCGCCACTGCTGATGTCACTGGTGCGTCATATGACAATGTGGTCTGGGGGGGACGTCACACAAACCTCCTCAGTCACAAACAGCATTTCAGATGAAAAAAAAAAAAGCCCCTTTACCTCTCTCATGGATGGTGTTATGATTATCATTATGGCCGTTATATTATTCTTGAAACAAAGTTGTTTAGTGCCGATAGTAGTCTTAGTGTAGTTAGTAGAATCAGAAGTAGCAGTAGTATTTCTTTCTTTTTTACTTTTGAATCATTTGCGTACAGTTGTTTTATTTTTCTTAATTTCTTTATTTGATGCTTCGTGTCATTTTGCTCTCATGCATAATTTATTTTTTGCTGATTTCTGAGGGGGTCAACAGGGGCTTAAAAGGGTTTTCAAGCACATTTCTCGTGTCGTGTGTCTGGAGATTTCATGTTCAAAAACGATGTACTGTATGTGAACGGGTGGTTAGTTTTGAAAATATTTTAAATGTCACAACGCAACCATTAAGCATCATAAGCCTTTGTCATACCAGTATTCCCAGGGATTAAAAACCGCTTTCATATGAAAGTATTCAATCTGTTTTTTCTATTTGAAGTTATTCAATACCAATACAACACAATACGAAATACCAAATCATTAGAGTAAAGCAAATATTTGCTAGACGTGCCAAGCCTGTTAAACAGGAAACAATGACTTTGATGGAAATCAAAGATGCGATTAGTCAATTCTAGATAAATTATGGGTTATTTTATGATAATCTTGCCAATTTAAATGTACTTTAGGACTGTGAAGGATTCCATCGTCTTTGAATCACGAGCCACAAAAGCACATGCAAACATGCTTTCATAAGCCCTTTTTTTAATTTCTTAAAAGTGGAACTTTATAAATACAAATTTCCTGTCTTAGCAGAACTCTGCACTGTAAATACTGATATATCAAATCATACCTATATGTTAAGCACTGACATTAAGGACAATACATGTGAGAATAAGATGAGGTCACTCTGGGTCGGTGCACTCTGCATCTACCCGTCTCAACCCGAAAAGAAACCCTGACAGTTGTTGGTGTAATGGCACTCCTTGGTGAATTGTCAGATGTGAGAAAAGTGTGTGTCACAGTGATTTTGTTCATGACAGTAACTGTAACTTGCTTACACATCCTGATGCCACTACAAAAAGGTGGCCTGTCAGTTCATTGCCTGGCAAAATGTGTTTTTGTCGGTATTCCTAAAAGCTAGTTTCATGCACTTATTTGACCATTTCTGTGCTCTCTCTAGATGTAAGCGCATTGGTGTTCAACTCAAAGTTGGATAACTGTACTGTTAGTAAAGACTGTGAATATAGATGTTTTTCGTGGCATGGACATGCATTAATATAGTCTTAATGACTCAAAAGTTACTTTATTCCACTTCTTTATTTTTACACTTTTGACTGTCTTGCTGGATCAACCCTTTGTTTATATGTGCAGTACTAAACCTCCCACGCTTACCGCGTTATGCTACTGATATTAGAAACTGTAGTCTTTGAGTTGTGTCTATTTAGTTTGTGATGAGCTCTCAACCATGTCTTAAAACTAATACTTGTACCAACATTGCTTACTCTGTAATGATCTGAAAAATGCTTTCAGCTTTCTCCTTGTATTAGTCTTTTGTACTTTCACTACGAATGCTTAGTAGCAGGCTTTAAATTGAATATGTTTTGTACATTCATGTGCCAACAGCTTGAAGTGGCTTATTTGACCTGTATGATCAAATTTGCTTGCATTAATAAAATTCACTTGTGTACTTGTTAATAAATACTTTGCGTGTCTTGTGTCCATTTTGTTTTGATGTCCTGCTGGTAGTACAGGATTTTTAATAGCTACCGTATGAGCCGATAAATCACTGTTATTAAATGTGAAATATGATCAGGCGGGATTAGATTGTCCAGAGATGGATTATTATTTTAAAAGAAACAAAAAGGAAATACAATCAGTACAACCTCCCACCACTAGGTGTCTCCCTTTCCTCTCAGACAATCCAGATAAAGAGTTGGCAGCCAAAAGGAGTGACGTACATCTGCATCAGTAAGATTATGAAGCACTCTTATATTGTTTGTTAATACAGAAGGTATATGAAGCCAGTAAAAGTGCGAGGATCAAAGGCGTAGAATTAGAATAAATAATACAACAACGTACAGTTTCTAAATGAACAGATTCTGTGCAACGTTGTTCACTAATAAAACTTGAGTCCAGGGTTTCTAGTCTCGGGTGCAGGTGAGTTGATTTTGGTGGTAAATAGATACTTAATTTCTACCTTTGCATCAGCCAAATCCCAAAGTTATGTTTGTAAAGTTACAGAATCAGTTTCAAATAAAGATTTCAATAGTAGGATTGATGTCACTCTCTATGCCACCAAGATGGAGGATTGTCTAAAGCTTTGCACTTTTAGTTTACATGTGCATTAAAGGTTAATGTTTTACTTAAGGTATCAAAAGTAAAAGCACTCATTATGCAGAATGGCTCTTTTAAAAGTGTACCATTATAGAATATTATTCTGTTTTTAAATTGCTAACAAATACATGTAAGAGCTTTTTAATGTTGCAGTTCATCAGTTACAATCCAGCGCTGACAGGGATACACTACTGTGGGACTGTCATCGACAGGCAGGTTGAGTTTGGCCCTGTGTCCTAAATCACTGGTGCACCCAGTCAGGTAATAAATCACATCCAAGATTACACAATGCACCTTAGTGCCAGACATAACTCACTCACACATCTTACATGTGGCCTTCAGCTCAATAATACATTTACATTGAAGGAAAGTCTTGATAGTCAGAGGGTCAGAATGCCAAAAAACAAGAAAATACCTTTCCCTATCAATGTAATTCAGAATGCAGTTTAGTTGTATGGGGCAAGGTTGAGACATTAATATTACATAAAGAAAATCAATAGTGAGGTTGTGAACTGAATGGATTAACAAAGGCGTGGCTGATAGCCTGACGAGAAACCTTTCCAGAATTAGCTGATTAGCGTCATGTCCAAATGGCTGCACCTGCCACGTCGCCTAGCTTGCGTGCCCCTGTCAAACCCAAGAAATCCTCCACTAATCCACCACCCTACCCCTCCCCCACCTCGTCAATCTGACAGGTGACCTGTGCTGTAATTATATCCTCAGCCTGTGTGCCGTTGGCTCCTATGGACTTTGAAAGCTCTTTTTCATTATTCTCTATTTGTTTTTTGGGAATAATAATTCTTCAGGATCTCAATGAATCCGGATGTCTTTTCTCCTGATCACTTCTCAATGTGAGAACTGTGGGTGCATACGGTGAAACCATGCGTCAACTTCTCTACGTGCATGTATTGCTATGCTGCCTCAGTATGGCTCATCCCTTCTGTCCATCCCAGTGCACTTGTGTTTTACATGGACGGACCGATGGAGCAGGAACAAGGTACATTTGACTTTATTTGTGCTCTTAGTCTTGTGGCAATTTAGAAAATGTTAATGACAGAAAATGTAACAATAATGATTCCTTTGAATTAAGCACGAGTGCACTAAGACCACCTGGTGCGTGATCCGCGTTAAACCGACAGAAAGTGAAGACGACGAGCTTAACAGGTTATATGTACATGTTTAGTGAGGAGCACAAAGCTGAAACCTTTACAGCCGTCCCGTCTCAGTATTCATCAATGTTTTTGAATGTGACCCCATTTGGATGAGCAAAAATGAGCTAAAATGCAGAGCCTCTGTACTGTAACCTTTAAACTCTGTATCTTAAGTACTGTGAAAATAAGCACAGTACCATCTCTACTAGTTATACCGGCCTGTATTGACATAATTTACCTTTGCTGGCATGGTACTAATCCATTTATCCCTATAAAGACCTAATGGCCACCTGCATAACTAGTCTTATTAGTGCTAAACCCTATTGCACAATACGTTCCTCTCCTTTCAGTCAAATGTTGGCGATAAAGAAAGGACAATGTTAGTCCATCATGTTGAGTCGAACATAAAAAGGAGAAAAATGCTCAATAGCAGCAAATAAACAAATACTTTTTCTAAATTCCTTAGAACTCCTTAGGCTGGTTCATTTCTAAAAATGGACGTTCAACCAACAGTGAGAAGTTTGATTTGCCAAGTTGTAAATAGGGAAAAGTTGACTGGCAGTCGTGATACTACTCAAGATGACATCGTATAGGTTCATATCTTCTGAAAGCTATTCTAATTAAATGATTATCTTGTGCATAGGTCTTCATCAGTGACTATAAACTAGTCCAGATATTCCAGCCAATGCAGTGCAAGTCAATCCACATGATCACTCACTATGTATGATCGTGATTAGCTCCGACCTGGATGAGTTTGCATGGTTGCCTACATAAATGAATGGATAGATGGATGGATTTTTATACCTGGCAGACTGGTCGTTATATTTAACTTATTTCAATGCTCATCTGACGTTTCATTTGAAAATGGGTTTAAGCAGTTACCCTTTGTAATCCAACCATAGAATATGCATAAACCAGTTAACTCATGTGTCTTTCATTCTCAGATCTGTGGTTTGCAACGATCCAGACATGTCTGACGTCCCCATCAACGTCCCAGTGGATACGGTCAAACTTCGTATTGAGAAAACCATGGTACGGCGAATACCAACAGAAGCTTTTTACTACCTAGTGGAGCTACGGTACCTGTGGATAACTTACAATTCCATAAGCTCAGTGGACAGTGCAAGTTTCTACAACCTCAAAGTGCTCCACGAGCTGAGGCTGGATGGAAATATGATCTCCGTGTTCCCTTGGGAGTCTCTGAGGGAGACGCCGATGCTGAGGACACTGGATCTACACAACAACAGAATCACTAATGTTCCAAATGAGGCGATACCCTACCTCCTCAACATTACCTACTTGGATCTATCCAGCAACAAATTAGCCACCCTGCCATCTGATCTAATGGACATCTGGCCCCCCTTCAATGGAGCCCCCATCTTTACCAATGCCTCCCAGAAAGTTGTGTTAGGTAAGGATAAAAAGGCTGTGACAGGATATTAGGGCCAGGGCAGGACACGTTTGGAGGTGTTTGTAATTACTCCAGGAAGTTCATTCCATTACCTGTTAGTCTAGTCAGACTTGCCGTGGTGGTGACTGCCAAGTGACAATCAACTTAGCCTATTCTAAGTAGAGGAAGTGTAAGTTGTAAGTTACCAAGTTATTATCCCAATTAACTGTTGAATGTTTAACACATTGCCTCTTGGTGATCCAAGTCAGGGTCAAGTTCAGCCAAACAAATTAGAAACAACAACAGGTGCAGCAAGTGCATTGTGTTTCAAGTTCCCATGCAATATATTACATTTATACAATAGAACACCTATATAGTAGATGTATATTGCACAAGCCGGGATGACCAGTGACTTGAAATATTTTCCAGTGATAAAACATGTATCATTACATTGTCACAATTTACACAGTTGGTATTTAAACCCTAGGATGAAGTATTATAGTTCTCTCTAGCTGAGGGTCAATCGCAGTGCCACGATTACACTTTTGCTAATTGTCCTTTTAATGACATTTTGAGAGTCATTGTGGTCATAAACTGGAAATGATAGTCTCTACAGCACGGCAAACATAATTTGCATATGTGGGATGAAAAATGCTATGTACATAATGAATAGAATTTGCTCTTTAGTACTGAAGAAGTACAAAGAGTACCAAACAATTACCTGACGCTTTAGTTAAGAGAACACAATACGGTATTGCCCACTTTTTTAATTGCTTCAAAATAAATCACAGTAACTGAATGCTCATTTTTATTTACCCAATCCAGAACATTAAATTTGATCAGTAATTATGTGACAATCAAAATAACTTTATGTGCATTACATCTTGGGCAATTATGAGTCAGTATACATGTATAATTTATTCTGATCAAGCTAATATATCAGGGAGTGCAGCAACTGCCAGAAAACTGCCATCCGTTTGTTTTTTGGCATGAAAACATTGTTGGCATTGTCACTGAAATATCTTGTACCAATGAACACTTACTTAAAGGCCCTGTCACGTATACGTATGCTGGCGTATATGAAAATTAGCTCAAAATCTGTCCAAATACGTCCAAATTTTCATCGGATCGGAAAAGTAAACGTATACAGATACGGATGTCTAACCTATTGATAACGCATCACTTACTTATACAAAATGTATCAGACGAATACCCAACGAATGCAAAAGATATAGAAACATATGGCGTATACAAAATATCAGCAACACGCTGGTGTACGTTGATATAAGCTAAGTTACAAGTAGTATTCGTTAAGAGCACGCTGTGTTACGCTGATGTACGTTGTTGAACGCTGAGGCCGTGAAAATGTTTTGAGCATGTTCAGCGTAACACATAAGTTACGTTACGTTAGACATACGTGAATACGTTAGTGGTACGTTACGTTTATGTCGGCTGATGGTGAACCCTACAGCCAACTTATTGATAACGAGTGGATAACCTATTCGTAACCTATGTTAAGCTTATGCCAGACGGAGGAGTAACTTATTAAACGTGTTTCTACAGTACAGCTAGCGTTCAGCTAGCGTTTTGGGATCTTATTGGGGTTTGAATATAGTATATAGGGTCCCTGTGAGTAGCTCATCCTCACTTCTTCACAGCAAGTCTTGATGAATACATTAACCCATCATCAGAGAGCATGGAGGATACTGAGAGGCTGCGACAAGAGTACATTCTAGCCGTTCTCCAGCATCAGCATGACGTGAACCAAATGGCACTTTTCCAGCTCCGTTGGCCAGACGCTCTGATACGTTTTGTATAAGTAAGTGATACGCTATCAATAGGTTTGACATACATATAATAATGTGTTATGTATACGTCAGCTACAACACCGCTGTGGAAAAGTTGGACGTATTTGGACTCTGACAAATCTTTAGCTAATTTTCAGATATGCCGGCATGTTTCTGTCATACGGAACTGTGTGACAGGGCCGTATGTCTCCCGTGTTCGGCGTATCGTATGCGTCCTTCAAACGATCACAACTTACCCTTAATTTATATCAACGTACACCAGCGTATTGTCGATATTTCGTATACACCAGAATACGTTTCTGCAATACGGCACTGTGTGACAGGGCCTTCATAGCACTTTGCTCCATTGCTGACAAACAGTATAGTAAAGAGGTAAAGAGGGAGGAAATATGCAGATGGATATTTTGAGTTTTTTGTTTTGCAGAATGAAAAAGGAGGTTTAAAAGTAAAATATTAGAGCACATAATGATAGGAGATTCGGCACTTTGTGGTATGTGTAGGAACAGTAAACCACTTAGTTATATGCTATTTCTTATAGTGTAATCTCCTTTGCTGTGTAAACAGTATTACGTTGTTGTAGAGTGAAACCAAACATATGTAATCTTATTAGAATATGTCTAGCATTTTAATCCATTTTCAGTCAGAATGTTAATATCTTTTTGTTGTATCTTTGAATCGCATGTAACTTAATGTGACCAAGTCATTTTGATATAGATTCTATCAGCCTAGCATACAGGAGAATGGGTGTTTGTTCACAGTATATGCGTTGCATGGACAGTGGGAGGGATATTATTAATAGGCTGTAAAAGGGCATGCTAGCTTATCTGTGCCAAAAGACCGGGCTGTGTGTGCTGGTGCACCTGAAGGAGAAACAGGATTAGGCTGTAGGAAAAGAAAAAACAGCATCTGCGTCTTTAGCATGTCCTAAAACCATTTCATGTTAGTATAATAAGAGGTATGATCACCTTTACTGTTGTAAATTATTAATTAATTAATTAAATATTATTTTTTGTAAAATATACAAAATTTTAAAGTGGTTAGGAATTAAAACCAGAATTTTAGGGACAATTTAAGAAATGGAATACAAAGTGTTAAAGTTGTCAGTAATCTATTGACATTTATGCTAACAGAAAGGCTAATGGAAAGAGTGTGTGCCACAAACTGTAGAAAGGCCAGAGCCAGCTTAGGTGCTTTGCCACTGTTAAGACAAACTAATCGGGTTAAAGGGATTTAATATGCACCAGTCCATGTGCTTACCTATTGTGTGCAGCAGGTGTTCACAGCAATTTATAAAGAAGTATATATAGGTTACGATGTGTTCACTTCCACAGCCCTTGTATTTAATTTTGGGTTATGTGAATCTAAAGCTAAATTCAAAAGGCGGGTGATAAACATGGCTAACTTGCATATACCATGCAACCTAATGGTAGCCACTATTTGTTTAGTACCCAATGGTGAATTACTCACATTGTCTATTCTACTGGTCAAGGAGTCAATGCTTCCGTAAAGTCATACATCCATGGAAAAAAACAACACTAGCATAGTTTTAAAAGCTACTTCAAATACTGTAATCAAATACTGTAATCAAATACTGTAATTCCCTAGCATGACTCCATAGAACCATAACCATTGCAGCTGTTTAGTTCCACTAGAACTTAATGTCAGTGAGCCATATTGCATATATGTAAATGTGTTTTTGCCTCTTCACTGTTGACATTGCCACCTGCATCCTCTATTATTTCAAATATGACCAATAAAAAGGCTTTAAAGTAATATAGCATTTAAATGAATGGTGTTTGACACCGCAATGGTATCAAACAGCAATTAATGATCGTACTGTTATTCGTCTCGTCTTTTTCATCTTCAGGCCTCCAAGATAACCCCTGGTTCTGTGACTGTAAAATCTCCAAGCTGATTGAGCTTTCCAAAATGACTGGAACACCAATTATTTTAATGGACCTGTTCCTGGTCTGCAGTGGACCAGAGAATCTGGCTGGTGTCCCTTTTCAGAGCACTGAACTTGACAATTGTGTAAAACCATCAGTCATGGCTTCGGCAACCAAGATCACATCTCCTTTGGGCAGTAATGTTCTCCTGCGATGTGACGCCACAGGGTTTCCAACACCATCTCTTTCCTGGATTAAGTCAGATGGCTCACAAGTCGACAGCACAGGTATACTATGTGGGCTTTTAAATGTTTAAGCATTTTAGAAATTTGTTGAGACTTATACCCAATTGCAACATATATATTGTTTGTAAATTGACATTGCCTGATACAGGAAGCATTAACAGGTGCATGGTACTAGTGCCATATAGTCATGATCCATGTTGACTTTTGTGTTCTGGTTCCACTCTTTAGTCCAGGAGTCACCTGGAGAGGGCATCAGATGGTCCATCATGAGCTTGCATGGAATATCGTTCAAAGATGCCGGGAACTACAATTGCAAAGCTAAGAATGTTGCTGGCAACGCAGAAGGCACCATATCTGTCTCGGTTACTGGTTCCATCAGTACCACCATCGTTCCATTGAGGACTAGCATTGAAACTAAACCAACCAGCCAAGTCACAACAGTTATTCCCCCAACGGATACTCCCAACACGCCCACCACCATGACAACAGTTATCCCAACAATATCGACAACGTCTGCTGTCCCTAAGAAGCCGAAAACTACCACCAGCAACAGTTTACAAAAAATCTCACTGAAACAAGCAAAAACCCAGCAAGGAGGTAATGAGAGAAAGCTTGCAGCAGATGAAAAGAGCAAAAAAAGCGATGCATCAAAGTCTGTCAAAGACCTTAAGATTGTAGAGGAAACAGCTGACACTGCAGTGTTGCTCTGGGTGGACGATGGGTTACCAAATGATGCCCCACTTACGGTTGTATACTCTCCCTATGATGAGGACGACATCAAAAGGACAGTGGAGACTAATGCTGGCAGCGGAAAAGTGCTCCTAGAGGGACTGTCATCTGGGACGAGGTACTCTGTTTGCCTCGTAGCAAAAGGTAGTGCGGCTGGAAAAGATCCTTGCATTGACTTCTACACATTGGACAATGTAGAGGGTGGTGGACAGAACCAGCTTTTCATTATCATAAGCGGCGTCGCCTGTGCTTTGGTTTTGTCTCTTATTGCACTGTTAGTCTATAAGATTATCACTCTGTACCACAGTGGACGAGGCACAGCTTTGGACGAAGAGGAGCTTGGAAAAGAGAGCTATGTAAAGTTTGAGACAATTTCAATGAAACACAGGACATTAAACTCTCATCCAACGCAGCTTTGGGCAAGGAGACCAACTCATGAATCAGAGCGCATGCTCCTGTGCTCCAGGTCGAGCATCGACTCCCAGATGACATATAAGAGTGACTGTTCCAGGACTGAGTATCTCTGCTGACATTACAGGTCATTTAGCAGACGTTCTTATCCAGAGCGACTTACAGTGAACTAACTACTACTACAGTACCTTGCTCAGGGGTACAATGGTGGCGTGGTATTGAACTCACAACCTTCTGGTTTGGAAGGCGTCCCCAGACCACCAGGCTATCACCACCCTACCACAACCCTAATGACGACAGGAATTCATAGCCAATGTCCAAACGCCATTCTAGTAACACATTAAATTAAACACTCTTTATATGCCTTTTATGACCCTGAAAAACTACTAAATAATTTATAAATCTTTATAAAGATATATCGGTTTGTTACACACATTGGGGCTGGAAAGAAATTATGTTCTGTATTGATTGGTGTAACACGTTTTTTTCTGCATTTTACATCAACTATTAACCTATAAAGATTTTTATATCGATTTAGAAAGTGTAGTTAACGTGAAGAAATTCCCATGAGGTTGTTTGGGTGTGCAAAAGAACATGTGTTCAAAGCCCAATCAGATAAGTGACTACCTGCTATTTTTACCTTATTTATTGTGGAGCCTTATATTTGATAAAGACTTTTGAATGATTTGTCACTGCAGCACGGCACCTTTGTTGGATTTATAAGGTATAAATAGTGCAATACAAAGAGCCTGTCTGTTAGCCGTGTGTGATTTTATACGTTATACCCAATGCCAAAGTTTAAGTGTCAGATAATATTATGTGGTGGTGTCAACATTCACAACATTATTATTACTTTAAACATCAAGCTGATTGTTGCCTTAATGGACAAGAAAGAATGGTCAGTGGGTTTATTAGAATATGTGTCTCGTCTTATGAACATTGCCAGTTTCTATGACTTAATGTATACATTGGTCTATAAATGGAGTTGTAAATTTGTTTTTAATAAACTGAACAATTGTTGAATTCCATTCGTGTTGAGCTATTTGTTTTATCAGAGTAGATAGGTGCACACATAAGTAGGTCTCACGCTTTTCAAAAATGTTGGCAATATGAGTTTTTAATGGGCATTTATTTGTATATTTAATAGAAAGCCACTACAACGCACATTGCTGCCCCTCTCGAATTTACCAGCAATCTTATACTGTCATCAAAATACAGTTACACATTTTAGTAAATACTACTCAGATATCTGACCTAGAAAAAGTATATAATTAACATTTAAATCTATTCGATTAAGAATTTTGTTTCTCCGATAATCTCTCAGAATGTTCCATCAGCAACAGAGCGCGTGTCATTTCTAGGTTTGACCAGGTGAAACTAAATCCCAGTGTTACCATGCACAGTGTACTCCATGTACAGTACATAGTAGTACCCTCATCATGCTTTCCTCATTATATACTATATTTGTGTGTACTGTGTGTCCATGTGTGTGATGCTGGGAGATAAGTCCCTGAAAGAACTGCATATCATCTGTTATGAGCCAGAGCAGACGTGCTCATCCTGAAAATCAATGGGTCACAGTTGTCACGCTCTCTGAACATCTGAACAGGCGTTGCCGTAAACTCGCTAAATTGACAGGTGGATCTGGAAAACTGTTCCCATGGATACCTCTGTGACACCAGCTGTATAAACCTGCAGTACTAAATATTCTCTCATACTCGCTGTGTTGTTATCATGGCAACAATAACGCTGTTTTAACAAACAGAATGAACGGATGCGAGATGAAGGCTGGGCTGGTAATAATAGAAAAACTATGACTGGACAGGCAGACTCTCTCTGTTTCCTAGATACGAACTCTACCTAAAGATTCAAACCCATGTCTCATTGTCATTCAGCACACGGGTCACCTGTAGTGAAATTATAGACATTAACATTTGTATTGTTATCTGCCAGGGGTGAAATCGTGGGAAAAGGTCAATGCCCTTCAGACTGCTGACATTAGTCTGGAGACAAGGCGACGTTCTCAGCCGTGTAAATCTACTACTGCCCGTCTACAAGGTTACTGGTGACGCTGCTGTTGAACAATATCCCAGTCATGCAGGGTATGAATAGAGGTTTTGGTTCCTGGTCTGTTAGTTGTTCTCCAGGGTAAAAAGAGGACAAACCATTTAGTGACAATTTGCTCTACTCTTCTCATTCTCTATAAATTACTCAGTCAACCGATTCCCCCCGGGAGCCAGATGAACTGCAACAGGAGGCACTCTGACTTCTCATTCACACACAGAATACAAAGCAGTGTCTCTATTGTGTGTGGCATGTGCAAATTACACTCTACCGTACTGTAAGTCATTTATGAATGGTGTCAATTTTGTTTCCCAATGAATAAATAAATGAAGATTTTAGGGTTGTGTTCAGTCTTATAGCCTAATATTCAACGTCCATCTCGTCTCTGTCCCCCAGACACAAACACGTAGTCGTCTCAGACAGACACATCCATCCACATTCACAAAGGACATGGGTCACGGGGTGGGGTGAAGGGGAGATTCTGTTATTATGTGGGACCTTTCTTTAGCCCTGCCTCATTTCTTGAATATTCCACATTCTGCTTGAGACACTGACTTCAGCTTGAAGAAGATCTGGCTCCAATGCTGGACTAGCATGTGCAAAATTTACCACGGGGGTGTCAGGAATTTCAATCTTTGCTTCCAAAACAGACGGGCAGCTTGGGTGCCAAAGTGAGGAGTGAGCAGGATCCCACACCCTCTTCCTTCTGAGTACTCCATCTTTTCATTTGGGTTTAGCGTCTCTCTTTAGTGAGACATCTTGTGTTATGTGAAGCTCCTGCTGTCTCCTTAAGTTGAAGCTTTGGACAAGGATGCCAACAGTCCATCAACAAATGTTGCTTAATTTTGGGGAATTCATGTGTGCCAGTGCTAATAGTGGGAATGCCTGAGAAAAAGTGAACAAGCGCAGCTCCCAAGGCAGGGACGTATCGCAGGATTATGTTGGCTGCAACGATCACAGCAGCGCTGATCTGTTTTGTGGTGCAACGCTCTGGAGCCTTGGCCCTCGGTACAGCATGTTGGGACGAACGTCTATCGCGAGCAGGGAGAAACAACAGCTGTGTGGGTGAGTTCAGTTGACACCTCTCCTGTTTAGATTTATACTCCTGGTATTGATAGAAGAAATGTTGAAAGTACTGCAGAGGTTGTTTTGTCTTTAAAACATGTGTGTCAGAACACAAACATTCCTACAATCCTAAATATCAAAAACAGTATCTTCTGGGTATAGTTGGTACTTCTGATGAGAAGTACTGTAATATGACATTATGACAGGGCAAGTTGGCCAAGTAACAAGAACTACTTCCATAAGGCACAAATGGGAAAACGTGATGATGCTCAATATATGTCTGGATATTATGTTTACACATGCAGAGCGCCACACTGCACAGTGATCAATTTTATGACGTACGATCATCAGTCTACAACTAAACAGTGTTTGTTCATCGCAACATTTTATTTTAAATCAATTTTCAGTACCAATTTTGAGGGGATTAGAATAATTTAAAGTTTATGTCGGTATATCTAAACTTAGATAACCTAGTTTGTATGCGTTTTTAGATTTCAACATACACTTTTGCTTCAGTGATACAAAAATCTATTATTTTCTTGGTTGGTAAATATCCCAATTTGCCCAAATGTTCCCTTCTCTATGTGGATACACACCATGACATACTTTATACTATAAACTACTCTTACAACTACTGCTATAAGTACTGTTCTGCCTTATGCTAGTGCTCAGTGATAAACAAATACAAAAGAAAGAAGAAGCTGCAATCAAGTGAAATAAAACAAAACAAGTTTCTCACATAAGAAGTACCCGATCTAAAGTAACAGCAGAGAAACAGGAGGGAAAAGACAGCCACTCTACAGTATGAGTGGCAAGGTGAAGTTGGCCAAGCAGACAATACAATGCACTGTAGCAAAGGTGCAGGAACCTGGCCTGTGCTTGAGTGGGTGTATCTCAGGCTGAGCCCAAGTTTTTTGTGGGATGCCACAAGGACATCAGTTGGAGCTCACCCAAGTTCTTGTAGTAACGACTGCTGCCCTGCCAGATTGGCAGAGTTTAGCTTCATCCCAGTAGAACATAAACGTAAGTATTATGTTTTATACTGAATTTTAACAATGTGATATTTTTCCAATAGCCATGGAACATTTCTCAGCACTATTCTGTGTCCTCCACAGAGAGGTCAAAGGTCATGGTCAGCTACAGAACATTTTTCTTTAGCGGTAGTTTACTTTATTCTCCACTCCAGCAGGGTGGACATGAAAAAGGAAGTCTCACATTTAACTAGAAATATGTTTATAAAAACCAACAGACCAAGGATGAAATAACAAAAAGGTGTCCTACTAAGGTCACATCTGTACCCTGCATTCAATAATGCCAACACTATGCATTTAGGACTGTCAATCGGGGTGGGTGATATACCGTTGTTAAAGACTATATTCAAATAGTAATATCAAAATATAGCGTGGTTTTCTATCAACTCATGTTTAGATAACCAGATGGGGATGTCTATTTGTATCTCAATTGATTAAAACGCTGATAAGTCACAAGCCTGGAAATCCAATATGGCAGGTATAAAGGCATATCTACAAGGTTGGTATAAATGCCAAAGTCATTTACAATCTCATAGTATACATTGTCATATTGCCCAACCCTTACTGTCAATATGCAATCTTGCTTATTGATTGTCCATATTGATTGCCTAGCTGTGCATTAGGAGCTGTGGGACTTTGCTGTCAGATCCAAAGAACTCTTTCTATTGGAAAATGTTGGTTTGAAAGTAGCCATGTTTCCAATAAGGTCCAACGAACTGATCTTAGTAGGTCAAAGATCCTGCTGACCACCATGTGAACTTGTCAGCCAATGATTCATCCAGTACCAGCAGCCATCTTGCAGGCCAGACATTTCATTGTATTGTTTGTCTTGTGTTCTCATTGTTTCCTTCATTCCACAGAGTTAAGAACGGTCTCCATGGTCGCACATGACAGGGTTATTACCATGATTGACCAGCACACCTTCTAATAACAGTCATCCAGACACCCAACACAAATTCGGCGGACATGTTGGAACGGACATCCACTCATTTACACATGTAGAAATGTTGCCACTTATGTGCTGCTCATATCAGAACCTTAGTGTATACATGTTGTGTACTAAAGCAGAAACCTTTGAGAGAAAATAACACAAACCACTTTAACTTCCTTCATTGCAGAGTATTGCCAGAGTGATTTGTTGCTAAGGGATCATGTTTTATCCAGAAGCAGCTTGAGCCTGCGTCCCATCACAAACATGAATAGGAATAATGAGATACTTTGACAAATGTAACGACAACTGCAGAGTGACAAAAGGACGGAAGCCGCAGCTATTGAGATGTTAAATGCTGCAATGGTTACCTACCTGCCCCTGGGATTCAATCTGTTGAACTGAGAACAAGAGTCAAGAACACATTCTCACATTCAAAAACCTGCAAATATTCAAGAGTTAAACTATGCTGTTGTAAAGCGGTCAGTACATTTGTGGTTGAAAAAAAAAAAGGGGAAATACTACAGAATAGATTCTCTGTATTTTACTAGAGGAACTTTTTTCATAATAGTTTAAAAATGTTGGTTATTTTAAAGCAACAATTGCTAAATATTCTCTTTCAGCTTCTTAAATGAGACGAGTCACTGCTTTGCTTTGTCATGTGACAGTAAACTGAATATATTTGGGTTTTGGACTGTTGGTAAGATCAAACAAATGTATCACCATGGTTTCTGAGAAATTATGGCAGTTTAATATCTTATAGACTAATAATAATAATAATAATAATATATTAGACTTGTATAGCGCTTTTCTTGTAACTCAAAGACGCTTAACTAAAGATTATTTGGAAGTCTTTGAAATAATCAGCAGATTAATCAATTGTGAAAATATTTGTTAGTAGCAGCCATAATAATAATAATAATAATATTATTATTATAATAATATTGTTATTATTAATAATAATAATAATATTATATATTGTTAATAATAATAATGTTATTATATAATAATATTGTATTATAATAATAATAATTAATAATTTTGCCTGTGAAATCTTTACAAATCTTGTAAGAATAGAATTCATAAGACTGATAAACGGCATTTGGTGTTTTATTTTATTCAGCCTCACAGCCCTTCCTGATCTTCGGCCATGGGAAAGCTATTCACCGGATGGACCTCGATGGGAAGAACCAGAGAAGGCTCGTGGTTGGGGTGGGAAGCTCGATCCTGCTCGACTTCCACTTCAGAGAGGAAAGAGTTTACTGGGTTGACAAACCCACTGGGGTCATCTACAAAGCATCAGTGAGGGGAGCACACAGACAGGTGATAACGACTACTACGTTGTAGAGAACATAACTGGCTCAAATGGATTCCAGTCCCTGCTATGAAATGTTTTAAAAATGTGTTGTCATCTAAATGCAATTGGAAGTTTATTTTTCTTAAGATTGGCCAATTATGCATTGGTCAGCGGTTTGATTCATTTGAATGTTTGATTTCCAGAAACTGTACTCATCGGACAAACATATCTCGGGCCTGGCAGTGGACTGGATTTGGAACAGTGTATATTGGACAAGTGAAGAAAAGGGAAAAATCAAGACAATGGATATAAATGGGAAAAATGAAAGAACTCTTTTAAGACACTTGACCAAACCGAGTTCTATAAACGTTGACCCAACTAACAGGTAATCCATTCTGCGTTATACCTTCATGTTTCTCACGATGGCACTTCTTTCTGATTAAGGAGGATGATTCCGACACAGCTCCTCCTCACACATTCCTGCCGTGTTGTTTGTGTGTTACAAAATGTTTCATCTCCCTCCATCAAGTATGGCTGGCACAGAGGTGCAAAATGACGGGCTGTCACATACCACCAAGTTTTGTTTTCACAGGCCACATACCAACCACCATTTTATTGCATTTTGGTGGACTAGGTTGACAAGTGGATATGCAAATGTAAACGATGGCAGTGAAGGAATTATGTTAACATTTTTGGAATAAAATGCCAAGAGCATGTTTCAAATGACTTTTCACTTATTTTATTATACACGTCTGTGGGGTGTCTTACAATTTATTAAACATTACTAAAAATATGACTATAAGGTTAAAGGATTATGAAGCTACTGATTTGGGGGCATTCCTGTTAGTATTCAAATGAGAAAATGAGTAGAAAGATCTAACTTAAAAAAGGTTCAATGTGTAATTCACAGCCGTATTCCACCTCTACTACTACAGATGTAAACTCATCAGTTATTAAAAAAGCCAACTATAGTATGTAAATATCTTTAGAAAAAGCAGAGAGCATTGAGATTTCCTAAAGCCCATTCTCAGTTCAAAACTAATATTTTGCAGGTTTCTTTTTTGGCTGTCTGGCGGGATGACTCCAAGCATCCAGCGGTGTGATGCGACCGGACAGATGAAAACTACACTTCTTAAGATAGCAGAACAACTGGAAGCGCTATCGATCGACCGAGAGGAGAAGAGACTGTTCTGGGTTCAGTTTGGTCTACAAGGAGAAGGTGCCATTGCCTCTTGTGATTACAACGGGAACGTACAGCACATCATAGACCAGCCCCTTCGGTGAGCATATCGTTGTATTCCCATTACTTATATACCATTTTATGTTTGTTGGCAAAATGGGATAAAACACGTTTTTGTCTCCTTCAGTTCTCCTTCAACGGGGATATCAGTGTTTCTGGAGCACGTGTACTACACTGATGCTGCATCTCGGGTTATAAAACAAGTAAACAAGTACACTGGTGGAGAGCCGCTGAACGTTAACGTAAAACAAATGGCAAAACCCCCAAACGCTGTGAAGGTGGTACATCCCCTCAACCAGCCAATGACAGACTCCCACTCATCATATCCAGGTTACAGCTCAACTCTGACATTTAGAGTCTCTCCGTTGTATTACATTTATCAAAAATAAATGTAAATGCATCTGAAATGACGATGTTTTAGTAATGCATTGGCGTTAACCCTTTCCAACAGGTTGTGATGAACAGAGCGGAAGTTGCGTGAATGTGTGTTCCAGTGTAGCCGAGCGAGGGACGTGCCAGTGCAGTCACGGCTTTACTCTCAGTAACCAAGGCACTTACTGTGAAGGTAGGTATCCATGTCATTAAATCAATTAAATAAAAAGTAATTCAAAAATATGTTATGAAATATGAAAATATGTTGCTTGGAAACAAGGCAAGCCACAGCATTGATCGTTTACCGTTTTAACAACGTTGCATTGAAGCTCATCATAAACATATCCATCCTGTGGCCACACATACAGTATTAATAAAGTATGGCAATGTATTTAAATCATTAGTCAAATAAGGTTATATCACTACATGTGTCCGTGTGTGCCATAGATGTGAATGAATGTGCCCATTGGAACCACGGCTGCTCTCTTGGTTGTGAAAACATCCCAGGATCCTATTTCTGTACCTGCCCTAAAGGTTACGCCCTCCTCCCGGACAGGAAGACATGTGGAGGTACAGTGGAAACATGTGTGTTATTGATATAACTGATTTATATCCTATTGAATCTATTCTCATTTCTGAAAAAGCCTTACTTTTGATTCCATTATGGTATTATTAGTAGAATCAACTAGTCATGGCACACAGAAAACACTTTAACACAGAAAGGTTGCATCACAATATGGCCAGCAGTGAAGTCACAACGTACCAGCTGTTAATGGTGGATTGATGGATTCATTGGTGACCTGTCCATTTCCCAAACGTCTGCATTTCTGAAACATTCTGCTGTTAGCCGAGCAGCATCCTTGTTCAGCGAAATAAGAAATGAGAATGATGTCGGTTTTATTCAAAGAGTGGTAACACTTGCACTTTGTTGTGGTCAGCATAATGAGAGCAGCTCTGGTTTCAGATCAGATCTTCTTCTTTGTGTGGTGCTGTGAAAGGTGGCATTTGTCCCCCAGACACTACTTTGACCCGACAGAGCTAATAAAAAGCCCGGGTCATATGCTAGACATACTAGACTAGACTTATGGGAGCTGCCGATTGTGTGTTAAGTTACTTGGGTCAAAACACTGACACTTGTTGTCGCTAAAGGTCTAGTTGTGCCGAGACTGAGGGGCTGCGTAAGCATTATGGAAGCAGAGATGTTATAAATTAGTAAACATCTTTTAGGATAAGCCATTTATATCTGTTTGCTTTCAGACAGTTTTCTAGAAAGTATGGTCAAAAGTATTATACTAAAAGACTTTTGTTGTTTGTAGACATTTTGATAGTTTTAATAGTCCAGGAGTTCCATCCAGCTGTTCCACATCAGTGTGTGATTGCTCGTTACGCTCTGTCATAATGCAGGTCTGTTGTCTGCTAACAACACATTCATTTACAGATACCTCAGACAATCTATGTATGTATTACAGTCATGAGGGAATATATAGACAATCTTTATTTTAGTTAAATAAACTGGTATAAATAAGGATTTGGGAATATAACTTTCTTTTGTCTTTGTAATTTGCCATCCAGTTGACCCCTGATACCATAGTGTCCACACAGTAAATACATTTACAACATAGTAAAACACATTATGGCAACATCCTAGTCTCTTCTATGCTCACAGCTGTGAGGCCATGAGAACAAGGAAGGTTCACAGACTCAATAATATGAGATGACGAGGTGACATGCGGATACATATCTGGTCAGCAGCTTTGTCCGTCTAAGCTGTTTAGCAGACACCGTGTGCCAAGGTCCAGGAAAGAACAAACATGCAGCCAAATGGCAGGCTGGACAACAGAGATTACATCATCTCAACAACATTATGAGCCAAGTACAGCATCTAGTCAGTGACATACCATAAAAAGGTGCAACGCTAGAAACGACACTCTTTTGCCCGTTACTACTAGAGAGAAGTCACCGGTCAGAGGCACAGCAACAGATACGGGAACTATTTCACATCAGACGCATATCTGTACGGCCCGCCTCTGGCCATCACAGGTACAGATACCACCCTCCTGTGAGCTAATATCACATCAATCTTCTGTGTGGGCTGTGACTGCATTCTCATCACACGTTCACTAAGTTGTGATAGGGCTGACTTCATAAAAGGGATTTTACTAAGAAGTTGTTGTCCATCTTATTGTAACGTCACTTTGATCTTCAATGCGTCCCTTAATGAACATTTGTATAATAGGACATTTTAACTCACTTAGCCTGAATTCCCCAGATTATTGTTCAATGGAAATAAGATGTGCATTTCCTTTCCACAATCAGAGATCACACCATGTGAAGGCAATATCACCAAGTGTGGCCATGGATGCCTTACAACAGAGGAAGGTGCTGTCTGCGTGTGTCCAGAGGGATCTTTACTGCAGGACGATGGACGAGCCTGCACTGGTACGGACTCAGATTATTCCAAAAGTAAAATCCTGCTAATATTCACAATCGTGTGTAATGACCCTATTACCCACAATGCCGTTATTTTCTCATTTGAAGTGAAAATAATTTGTCATTTAGTGTTTAAGTTTTCACAAACACACCAGTGTAGAAAGTCTGCTATACACTGACATACTGCATCATGTGTGTCAGATGTTTGGTCATTTGATTGACTCAGCAACAGAACAGATATTGTTCAGTGTACTGTATTATTTCAAGCCAATGTTGGTTTAATATGTTGTAGGTAAGAGTTGGATCAAAGAGGTTATAGTGAGGTCAGATGGATCAGAAGTCAGCAGTGCAGTAAGCAGGTGACTCTAAATGAATTAATCACTTTTGCAGTAATGCAGAGTAAGATATCATTTATGAAGACTGAGCTTTTAGTAGAGCTTTTAAATTGCCTGCCTTAACATTTGTCAGCGTAAAGAGGTATTTCATAGCCTATGATTCATCGAACTACAGTGGACCGCTACAAAACGCATTCATATAAAAGTCTTAATACTGAGGAGCAGGTACAATTAGGAAAGAGAAACGGCCCTACACTTCATACACATACTGTCTTAAAGTAATAAAATATATGAAGTAGTATTAAATCAATATGCTGTACGAGTCCTGTCAGAAAATCTATAGACACAAGTGTATCTGCGCGAGTACGTTGAACACAGTTTGTCTGTTGCAGGCTGCTTGTCTGCAGACAGAGGGGGTTGCAGTCAGCTGTGTACTCCTGTCACCCCTAGCAGGTGGCAGTGTGGTTGTCTGCCTGGCTACCAGCTCCACCAAGATCGCATGCGCTGCATTGCCTCTGGTGAGTCATACTATGGCAAAGCAGTCAGCTGATGCAGATAAACCCAAACAGATAAACAGTCTCTGTCCATCTAATCCTTCAGTTTATTTTACTGTTAATCTTTCACAAACACATTTTGTATAAAAAAAAAAGAAAAAAATGCAAATTAGGTCAAATCAAATCTGATAATAAAATGATGTGTTTGTACTCTTCAGGTCCACCACCTTATCTACTAGTTGCCAATCTAGTGAATGTACGACAAATTGATCCTGATGGCACTGGGGATCAAACCGTTGTGGAGGAGCCCAGAGGAGCAATCATCGCTTTGGACTACGACCCTGTCCAGAACAATGTAAGAAAGTACTTACAGCTCCTGAGTGCAGTTTTGTTTCAGATTACAGAAGCAGATGTAGTAGACTATGTGTTATACTATCCTAAGGTGTCATGAGTCCAGAGTAACAGAGTTTAGGGAGGCTTGGTTCAGATTTTGTTGCAGACATCCAGAGACACCTAGTGGACAGACACTGTAATGGCTGGTCGGGTTCACCAATGTTTAAGGAAAAGCAACATTTTCTTCTTTATTATTATTATTATTATTATTATTATTATTATTATTATTATAATATACAATAAATATATTTTTATACTCCCATCCAATTTACATATACTGAATGCATTTATATTTTTTTGTATGCTCTTCAAAAGGTGTACTTTGCTAGTACAAGCCAGAAGACGATTGAGCGAGTAAATTTGAACAGTGGTTCGAGAGACGTTCTGGTCTCTGATGGTTTGGACTCTCCAGAAGGGCTGGCCATTGATTGGATCCACCGCAGGATGTACTGGACAGATAAAAGGTGTGTGGTGATTGCACTGAGTTGCAACATTGCATTAATCAAGGGTTGGAGGTTCCAACTTGTTTTTATTATTTATTTATTTTATAACCTTTATTTAACCAGGATAATAATCAATAATCAAGAGTGTCCTGGCCAAGAGAGGCAGCAGCACAGTTACAGACAAAAAAACAATCACAACATTAATTAAAACATTTACAGACACAGCGGTCTGCTTCAATGTCTTTAAGAGTTGCTTTAAGTCTGTTCAGAGAGACCAGCTCTCTGAGCTTCAGCTCATTCTGCAGCTGGTTCCAGGCAGCCGGAGCAGCGTAACTAAAGGCCCTTTTCCCAAGTTCTGTACGGACCTTTGGGACAGTTAAAAGAAACGATCCACTACATTTCCTACTAATGTAGATCCTGAGGTATTGTGGAAGAGTACCCAGAATAGCTTTATAAATAAGGATGTGCCAGTGTTTCAGTCTACGGGTGGTCAGGGAAGACCATCCAACACGAGCATATAAGGTGCAGTGGTGCGTCAGGGTTTTGAGGTTTGTTATGAATCTGCCCCGTGGTCGACGGTATCCAGAGAGCTGAGGCACTGAGACGATGCATTCATATAAACAACATCTCCAAAGTCCAGCACAGACAGAGACGTTGCAGAGACTCATCTCTTTCTGGCCTCAAAAGAAAAACTGGACTTGTTTCTAAAATAAAAACCTAATTTTATTCTTCATTTTTTCAAAGGTTCTAAAATGTTCTAAAAGAAAGAGAATCGTCAATGATAACAACAAGATATTTGAACTGAGACACAGATTCAATCTCAGAACCCTGTGAAGTGGTGATAGGAGGGAGGTTCAAGTGTTTGGGTTTTGCTTTCGAGATCATCATGAGCTTCGTCTTTCCAGCATTTAAAACAAGTTTCAAATCACGCAAGTTACATTGTACAATGTTAAAAGCAGTCTGGAGCTGACGAAGAGCCTGATGTGGGGAGGACGCAGAGCAGTAAATTACTGTGTCATCAGCATAAAAATGGAAATTTGCATTTAAAACATTGCGATTAAGATTATTTATATAAATGATAAATAACAATGGTCCTACAACCGATCCCTGTGGCACACCCATGGATACATTAAGAGAACTAGAAGTTATACCTTCTGCCCACACACACTGTGATCTGCCTGATAAATAGTTACCAACAGACAGCTTGATCTGAGAGACCTGTACTGTCTTTGTGACACTAAGGCATGATCTACTGTAAAAGACTTGGATAAGTCAATAAAAAGTGCTGCACAATGTTCTCTATTGTCTAAGAAATATATTAAATCATTTACTACTTTTAATGGCGGCCGTTGTTGTGCTGTGTTTTTTCGTAAAACCAGATTGAAGGTCAGATAAAATATTATTAGTCGTTAAAAAGTACTTTAGTTGTTGACTTACCAATGATTCCAGCACTTTATTTAAGACAGTTTGGAGATGGGTCTGTAATTGTTTAGGAGAGTAGGGTCACCCCCTTTCAACAGCGGGAGAACAAAAGCAGATTTCCAAATAAGGGGAATATCGTTCGTCTCCAGGGATAGATTGAAAAGATAGGCCAGGGGCGAGGCGAGGAACTCAGCTGCTAACTTTAAAAAGTATGGCTCCACGTTATCCGGACCTGCTGATTTTCTTGTGTCTAAACTTTTAAGTGTTTTATGCACCTCTGAGACTTTAAGGATTCAAAGTAAAGGTTTGACCCGGCCAGACACGACCTTCAGAGCGAGCAGGCGCTCCTTGAGGTATGTTCTGGGATTCAAACAAGGAACCAGAGGCAATAAAATGTTCATTAAAACAACCAAGCTTTTCTCCCTTGTCAGAGATTTGAAGAGAGTCTTTGACAATACAAGGTGGATTTTTATGTGAGACACCACTTCATCTTGCTTTTGATACTTAGGTCATATTAGATTTCATTAAACCTTAACCAATCCAGGGGGACATCTAAACACACTAAACATTTTTAAAAGTTGATTTTTATGATATATTTAAAGAAACTAACATTGCTAAACATGATCAAAATGTACATGTTTTTGTTTTGTTTTACACTTCTGTATAATTCTGTCCCCCAGCCAGTCAACTGTGGACTGCAGTACCCTGACTGGACTGAACAGAGAAACCCTTGTAAGCAAAGGGCTGGAAAAACCAAGAGGAATTGCAGTTCATCCTTTGGCAAAGTGAGTGTGGCTGTATGGGTCTGATAGTTTCAGAACTTTAAATGAACCACAACTCGCCCAGAGGCATTTAATCTGACAGCAGTGCAAACAGCATGTGACACCTGGAGGTTCTGTGGGATTAATACATCTGCCGTGCCTAATTTAAAATACTCTTTTACTTTTTGAGGAAGTTGTTCTGGACTGATATAGGGGCCCAGCCTGTCGTGGAAAGTGCTTCTTTGGAAGGAAAGGACCGTGCAGTCATTGCTAGCACCAACCTTGTGTCACCGAGCGGCCTGACCATCGATTTCACAGAGGATCGTCTGTTCTGGTGCGACCAGAGGAGGGGCCTTGTGGAGTCTGCTGCTCTGGATGGTTCAGATCGACAGGTCCTGTTAGAGAACCAAGTAGGTGAGGCTGGTGTGACACACACACACACACTCACACAAATTAAATAGTGCACTGTATTTGTTTGTTAATGGGTACAAAGTAAAACAAAAACGTCAAAAACTACAGAAGCTGATGAAGTGCAACTAAGTCCAGTAGATGCCGTCCTAAGCCCGTCTAAGTGCACCTTAGACCGACTAAAAACAGAGACAAGTCTGACAAAGTGAAGCTAAGCCTGACAAACTGAATTTAAAATGTCTTGAAGCAGCGATAGAAGAGGATTAAATAAATATTTGCAGTTAAGGGCCTATTTCCTTGAAACATCATTCAAATGTGTTGAAATCCCTCTTTACCATCGTCCTTCACAATCCTTAGATAATATGAACACAAGATATACAATAGTTCTCACCTTGAAACACTTGGTGAAGTCTTTCCCTCCATTCTGATTCCTGCAGCTCGACCTTTTGACCTTGCAGTATTTGAGGACAGGTTGTGGATATCTGATCGGGAGCACCAGCAGCTGAGGA
Source organism: Cottoperca gobio (assembly GCF_900634415.1). NCBI lineage: Eukaryota > Metazoa > Chordata > Actinopteri > Perciformes > Bovichtidae > Cottoperca > Cottoperca gobio. The sequence continues at coordinate 4,667,781 of NC_041364.1, forward strand.
GCGTACACAAGAGGACTGGCAGAAAACTGCAACGCATCCATAGCAACATGGTCCAACCAGCATCCATTGTGGTGGTTCATCCCCTCGCTAAACCAGGTACAGACAGACAACGGAGAAGCAAAACTCCTGCACATTAGATAAATGCTCTAAGATACGTTTAGGCCAGCTGCAGCAAAACAAGTCATCTTAAGAAATCATGATTATGCTTCAATTTGTCAATTTGCATCCTCATCTTCAGGGGCAGACGTTTGCCTTCACCTGAATGGAGGATTGTGCCCAGGTGTGTGAAAGCAAACTGGGATTCGCTCACTGCTCCTGTCTGTCACGCTACAGCCTGTCAGCTGATGGAAGAAGTTGCTCGCCGGTCGATGCATCGAATGGAACAGCAGGTGATTAGTTTTAAGCAATCTTAATTAATACACTTATTTATAAAGATAGTACAAACCTTTATTGATCTCCAAGTGTAAGTATATATATATTTTGTGTACTCATGAATGTTAACTGTATGAATTCATCGTGTAGAATCTGGAGATTTAACGTCTCTAAAAAACAAAACGTTCAACGATGAGCGTACACCCCTGACAACACTTGGACGGTCAACTGATGAAGTCGAGGCTGATCTAGACTCTGACTGAAGGCAACGAGCCGACTCTCTTCACAGACAAGATGGTTTCAGGTAACAGCGCAACAGAGAAGGTTATTGGTGGTTGTCCCCACGAAGATCTTACTCTAACTAAAGGTTATAATTCTATGTGTCCCCTTCTCTGTCAGACCAGAATGAGTGTTATTCACCTCGCTGTGATGTAAATGCACAGTGCCTGCTGAGCGCTGGCAGCCCAACCTGTCTGTGTCTAGAAGGTTTTACAGGTGATGGACAGCTGTGTGTGGGTGAGTGTTTCTCTTCCTGCACTACAGATTTAAAATATCCTGAGAAAAGCGTATTTGATACAGAGACACTTTTATCTCACTTCCAGTTGCAGTAACTTCTTCATGTTGGGATACAGTGGGTGCCAGTGGGCATAAAGGGAATTGAGTTTTAAATACAAACATTTCACAGGTAGAGCTGCTCTGGAAGCAAAGATATGTACAATATTCATGGCAGGAGCTAAAGCACAAATGCCTAAAACGTAAGTCTAAAAATGTAACTTTTCAATAATAAACAATTCTGGCAAAAAGTTAAAATGCCTGATGGCTATTTCATGGTAAATCTATAACCCTGAAGAAGGCTGTTTGTGCCACTACGCCTGGGTCGTTAACGCAGCTCTATTTTAACATGTACAAGCATTATCTGTGTTTTTAGAATTTCACCATCTGATTTATTTATTTTCCATGTTACCTACCAAAGAGCACCTCCATTACACTTGTTTGAACCTTTTCTTTTAATTCATATTAATATCTCCTTTAGAGACCAGTTGAAGTATTTGCTATTTGTGTCTGTCTGCAGAGGTCAGAGGTCACGTGTCAACTAATGATAGATAACAATTCTTTCTCCAATGCATCAGAGAAATGCAGGCGTAGTTATAGCAAAACTGTCTGTCCCCATTGTTCTTTGTTTGACCACAATGCTTAGAAATATTAATACATTCATATATTTAATGAGCTGGTAAACTGAATACTGTAAAAATGTAGGTCTCTTTTCCTTTTTGTTTTAGATATCGATGAGTGTAAACGGGGTACGCACAAATGCGACAAAAACGCAGAATGCCAAAATGCCTTGGGAAAGTATGTCTGCGAGTGCCGGGCTGGATACCACGGCACCGGGAACACGTGTCAAGGTGTGCCTCAATTATTTACTGCACATGCAGTTTTCAGCACCATGGTTATTATGATTAGAATATAAGAACAGCTAAGAGGAAAAGTGTATTTGATCCTCAGGTGCAACACTAATACTCATCATTACTGTAATATAATCTCTTTTATCACCGAGTATTCTGAAGAGCGACTATGATTAAAAAGATATTAATAAAAAAGGTAACAGTGCCATACTGTATAGTCGTCCAATTTAATGAAATGATATCCCTAATCCTCTCAAGAGTTGGAGACCACATCGCCATGGGTGACGACCAGTAGCCCTGCTGATGTCACCACCCGGCACCACAACAGTAACTCGGTGGAGAGTTGCCCCTTCACCCATGAGTCCTACTGTCTGTACCAGGGGGTCTGCTTCTACTTTCCTGAAATGGAGTCCTATGCTTGCAAGTAAATAACCCCTTTACCCCTCAGTATGACCCAACAGTTCAACCGACATCTTGTGTACGTAAACGTGGCTTGCTTTCCCAAACTGACATCATTTGATCGTCAGGAGTTCAAGTATAAGCTGCACTTTTAGTGTTTAAAATCTTCGGTTGTACTTTAAAATATGCAGTAACTCAAACTGTAATCAGGAGCATATTTAACTGATCTCTGGAAAGTATTATCCTTTTCAAGCAGCACTTTAATGCACAGATGTCACTGAGCTCTCCTACTACAGCTGACAGCCAGTAGAGGTCACCATTGGTTCATGATTAACACTATTGCCTCATGACAAAGTGGTTATAGGACAAAAGGATTCTAAATTGAACCTTTTTGTATTTATACACATATGCAACATAATCGTATCTACGAACAAAATAAGTTATACATTTCAAGCAGAAACATTTTGTGGATGTCATCTCAAATGATGTAGTTATATCAAGCTCTAATAGCAGCTGTACAGGAGACATTTAAATCCATTTTAGAATTGGAGTACATCCTTCCAGCTAATGTTTTCTTTTGTGATCATGAAATACATAATCATGCCGTTTTTCTGTTACAGTTGTGCATCAGGCTATATGGGAGAGCGTTGTCAGTTCAGTGACCTGGAGTGGTGGGAGCTTCAGCAGGCTGAGGAGGAGAAGAGGAGGAACGTGGTCATCGCTGCCTGCATGGTGGTCGTCGTTTCCCTGCTCTCCATCGCTGCCTGTGTCACCTACTGTTACGGGTGAGATGAGAGGAGGAGAAGTTGTAAATGATGGTCAAAGCAAAATAGGTCAAAAAGGAAAATAAGACTGAAAGATAAAGTCAAAAATGAAAGGAGACGCCAAAAAAACAGCATAGTAGGGACAACGGATGGAAGAGGAAGATGAGCTGCAGAGGAAATGAGACGAGACAGGAGGGAAAACTAATCAAACAAGAAAATGATATTTCATTTACAGTCAATGATGAAAGTGATGTGAAATGTTAAAAAAAAAGGGACAAGGGGGAAATATCCTGCCTGCTGAAGTTCTCTATAATCAGCCTTAAGGACCAATTCAACCAGTTTACTACATTCTACATGGAGTAAACTGTCCAAGTGGTTATACCAAAATATTGTACGATGCAAAGCTCATTTTGTCTGCATATAGCAACATAATGTCCTCTAAATAATGCATATGGGTGCTATTCCAATGGAGAGTGCTGTTATGGGTGTCGTAGGCTTTTCAGTCGTATAACAAAATTATAAAAATCTGTTATGATTTATCGGCGCGTATTTTAACGGTAGATGCATTGCAATAATATAAGCAGTGTTGTGTTTAGTCTTCTGGCCACTGGAAGCACAGGGCAGCACAGATGGTCAGGGAGAAGCTGCTCCAACAATGAATGAGCTCATAGCATTTAGAGGTGTCTATCAAACCCAGGATGGCATGAGCCGTGTAATGTAGGTGTCTCAGCATGACAACAGGGGGTCAGGGAGCAGATCACATGTGGAACGAATGGCAGCATGCAACCCTGGTTAGCTGAGTGAGGAGCATACGTAAACTACACACTGCGACCCCTCCTCCCTTTTATTTCCACCTGAGCTGTCTCTAAGTAGCTGATTTGTTTTACGGTTGTTTGCTGGCTTATGGACAAGGCTGTTGGCATTCTGCACTCTTTTGACTCACAAAGCACACCCCTCCCCTCCACCTACTACATCCTAACGTTTGCACTCTTGGTTCCCCTGTGGAAGTGGCACGCTTTCAATTACATGCTTGGTTTAGCTTGTTCTACAGCAATTACACATAAAAATAGGTCATTTCTCAGCTACAGAATGGAGCCGGTGAGGTATGACCCCAGTGGAAACGCTACATGGCCGCCAATAGCTCTGCCTCAAATTGCCTTCTGCACTTGACTGCAAGTGCACTTGCAGAGGAAACTAAACCACCAAACTCAAAAACTGTGCAACACACAAAGTATCATACAGTACACAATGATATAGTCTAAAAAAAAAACACAACTTGCTCCTCATGCCGTGGCTTTTTTAGTTCAAACATGCAAATAAATCCACTAAATGCATAGACACACAGCCCTTGGGTAGTTTCTCTTTAAACCCAAATATATCTTTTCAGCAAGTCGGTTAGGCATCAGGTCAGAAAATAATTTCTATTTAATAAATTAGTTTTTGTAGAACGTATGTTTAAGCCGTTAAATGTGCACTGAAAACAGATTTTGCATTGCACAGGTCAAATGTATATTTGGGCACCACCTCCGTGACTTGATAACCATGCAAATGCCATGTGAGCCTGTGAATATTTACATGTTAATGTATGTGATAGTAGGTTTGAGAACCCTTAGGATTCAAGATCAAGTGATCATCAATTACAATATTGCCTGTTTGCTTTTACTGTCTTCTACGCAGAACCAGAAGATTCTTTCACAAACAGCCCTCAGGGGATAATGTGAGTGAGACCAGCGTGACAGATGAGAGCATGTCAGAGACCACCACTACCAGTGTGCCACGGGTAAGACCATCTCCCAAGCTCTGTCATAAAGACATCTTCGAGTAAAGGAGGTCATCCAATGCACCGACATTAATCAAAGTAGAGCCATAGCTTTGAATCCTTGTGGTCTTTCTAACAGAATAGTTAACCGTACAAACAATACACAGTCAGGTAAGTTAAATCCAACTAAACTAATACATTCTAAAGAGCAAAAAGCTAGTATTATGTAGACTTAAAATGGGTGGTTTGAAGACACCATGATGACATAACAAATGGAGCTTTAGTTCTAAAAAGTCATATTCCTGTACATAAATAACTGTATGAATCTGCAGTTCTACATGGTGGCAGAAAACGGTGTGGAAGGATTGGTCCTCCCTGCCATGGGCTGTCCCAGGAGAGCAGTCTGTCCATCCTGCTCTTCAGAAACAGGTACCTGAAACTGATGGAAACCCGCTGGCATTCATCTTTGCACACAGTATGGACCTCATTTTTTTTTTCTTGTTCGCAATTTAATTTCTAAATTATGATGCGTTTTTTTTTCTTCCAGGTGACAACCCTGTGTCTGACGAGTCGGGGACGTTGTCCCAACGCAACAGAGGATATGAGTGCTCCATGGTGTCGGCTGTTGCCGTGGAGATCACGCAACCCACTGTCCATCACTCAAATCTGTCACTGTCGAGCTCGTATACTTGTGCGTCATTCAAGCCGCTATTGCTCTCCCAAAATCCCAGCCAAGAGTTCGACGCCTCCTAGTTTACCAGAGAGGCCGACACAGCTGTTACAGTTAACAACACACAAACTGTAACATCTGGCTGATGGACGAACTGCACATTTTTCATTCCAAAATGAAATACCTCACAAGTGAAAGAAATGTCATAGAAGCTGTAACCTAGTGCATAAAAGGTTATTGGTTGCATTTTTGTAATAAACAAAATATCTGGTTTGCTACTCGCATCTGCAGATTTCTATAACACTCAATGTATTAATGCCATGCCAGTTCATGAAAGCTACTGTAAAAACACAAATATCTGGTAGCATTACCCAGATTAAACGATTTGGAGCACAGAAAATGATTTAGATTAGGAGTGACAGCAATTAGTTTGACACGCTGGCTAGTTAACATGATAAAAAGGAAAAAAGCGTTGTGCAGAAATAGTGATGAAAGGTAAAAGGAAACTAGTTAACACACAAGACTGTTAAGTAAGGCGCCATGTAAAATACATGTATACTGAAGCCCTGTGTCTTTCCTACAAAGTAGATTTAAAGTATATAATCTTTATCAAGTGTTGCAAAAATATAGAAAACAAATCACAAATACAATTCTATTCTATTTGTCTAGAATAAATACTAGGACTTTAGTCCACATTTTATTTTCAAGTCAAGTCAATTTTGTTTGCATAGCTCAGAAGCACACATTTACCTAATGTGCTTTGCATGTTTCTGTCACCATGAGAATTTGCTTTGCTCAGGATGGGGTTGCCGACCAAAATAGTTGTACTCCAAGGAATGTTTTGAATATTTTCATGCGTTTCAGCTACCACTGAATAATTGACGTTGGTTACCATCTCTAAAGGGATCTCAAACCTCATATCAAATGGTGCAAATTCTGTTTGTGCTGCCTCTTTCACTAAAGCAAACAATGATTCTGGCGTGACCACTGATGTGTCAACATGTTTCATCCGTTGAATAAACTTTGAGCTACCATCGCAACATTTCTTCCCCAAATTGCTTTGATTAAGCTGGTGCAGGAGTGTAAGAATAGAATAGCTGCTTGCTAGTGTTATAAAGGGATGCATTTTGTTTAGTTGTTGGGAACTGTTATGTTTTCCCCATTTGTTCTTTATTTCATGGAATAGTTCCATGTGAGAGGTTTTCCATTAAGGGTATTGTAAACTCCATGAGGGTCTTTGTTGGGTACAGTGTGACATTTGACTAGACTCAACGTTACCTTCAAATTCAGTGTCAAGCGGAGTTAAATAATGTGTTGCTCATCTTGGCAATCAGCTCAAATGAACAAAATGTGATGTAGAACATTTGAAAACTGCAAATGCACCATAATTCTGCCTGATTCTATCAACTGTGATATTGTTAGCCAATTGTATATTTATTTTTATAAAAAAATATATGTTAACTTGTGCCAGAGCTCTATGTATGCATTTAGAAATAAGGGGAAGGTACACTGAGCTGGACTGCTGATTGACTGAAATAGATATCTTGGTTTGGAAAGGGAAGGTCTCTTGTTATTGAATTCAGTCAGAGTTTTCATATCTAAAACAAGCAAAACAATAGTTATAACTATTTGGAAAACACAACACCCTTCCAGAGTTTTCATTCACACTATATTCAATTCTCCAAGTACGTATTATTTTCAGCCATTGTGTACTATAACTGGAATTAAAAAAAAATTGCAAACTGAGGCTTGCTTTTATGTCCATCAATAAAAACTATATTTCACAAGAAATGTGCTTTGTTATAAACGGCAACCCATTTGGCTTCAACCTGAGTTTACTGGACGCATACAAAATATCATTACTAAATGTTTGCTGTTCTTCTTTAACAAACTGTTTTCCTTGCAAAAATACACCTTTGCAATGATATTTTCTTATAATTGAAAGATTATTTTGGCCATTCATAGCCTGTCTCTGTTTCGTTACACCCCATCACACTCTTCTTCAAAGCTCCATCGATGATGCTTTTCTATCCTCCACCAAATCTAACGCTCTAGTGATGTTGGTACGAATGCTGCAACCCTTCACCACCACCCCATCTGTCTATTTCTATTTCTATCTCTAACTCTGTCTGCGACTCCTTCTCAAGGTTGACTAGGAATTGTTAATAGAAGGGCCCACAGTCTCTTTGTTTCGAGGCAATGGCAGAAAACAAAGCACTTTAACTCAAAAACCATCAGGGGCCACATCGATATTGATTTTCCTGGCAAGACACACTTATCTATATATTGGCCTTCATTAGGGCTAACAGATAGGTTAGGGCACCACTCTAAACAGCAGCAGTTCAGCCTTCAAGTAAAGATGAAATTGGGCGCAGTGTCAATTTATCTTGTATTACTCCTCAATTGGGGCAACAGGGGGCAATAGAGTCACATACACTGTAAGTAACAGGGGCCTCAAGGGGCCTCAGTTGTGTCTTTTTTGTAGGTGCCATTGTTTGAATGATATTATAAATATACACTCAGTTGCCAGTTTATTAGGAACCCTAGATAAAACTAATGCTGTCTAATACAACAGTCCTGGATTTGTATTATATGGTTGTCATTTAGCCCAACCTCCCTGATACAAATGGGCTGGACAAAAAAATAATAGAAATATGCAAGACACACTGCATCCTCCAATATGATAATCAAAACCTTTCAAAGACAGCTTCAATAAAAGTTAAACTAGCTTTAGCTCTATTGTATTTATTTACTCATACTCTTGTTTTTTTACATTGTAAACTTCTTCTGTGCTGAGCCGATCCTAAGCATCAGTTCAGATCCAAGTATATTTTAATGCTGTTATCGGCTAAAATGAAATCTAATCCTTTCTTCAAAAGCTTCCCCCAGAACAAAGACACATTAGTCATGTTTAAATTGAACTTGTGGGTCCAAGCAAAATTCCAAAATGTACAGCTCTCAAAAAGAAAAAAGGCGAATTGTAGTTTCATAACCACCATCTTCACCAAATGTTCTTCTCAGGTCATTTGCAATTATGCACCAAAGCTATGGAACACTTTACCTGCAGACATTAGGGAGGCAAGCTTGCTCAATATCTTCAAAAGTAAGCTAAAAAACATATCTTTTTACTTTAGCCTTTTAATAGTGATATTTTATATCTCTTTACTTTTAATGGTGATATTTTATATCTTTTTATCTTAGCCTTTTAATGGTGAATTATTACTGGTTTAACGTTGAATGTGTAAAGGTAACAGATACATTTCAGAGTGTGTATTTTTAAAAAACCTGAGATCAAATAGACTGTTTTACCACGGGAAAGAGGAAGTTTCTCTGATAAATGTGTATTGGAGAAAGACTGGCTTTAACCGAAGGGAGTAAACCAGTTGAAGGGCCACAGGGGCCCATTGTTGATCTCATAGCTTTCAAAATATGGCCCTGATAGTTTAAAACATTTACAAGAATGGTGTGATGAATATGATTTCCCGGCAGTAGGGTCGTTAAGTACGGCACAGATAGGGAAACTAGGCATGATTTCCAATGTTATTTTATACTATTTAATTCTGCTATTTTAATTCAGCTATTTTTATACAATTTTAATTCTGCTATATTATTTTAATTTTGCTATTTTTATAATGGTCCTTCAGACTCATTTACATCATCACTGTGATTATTGTACTGTAAACGCTCTTATTCTGTCTAATCTTGTACTAATTGTTATGTTTTTGCTGTGAAGCACTTTGGGCTGCAATTCTTGTATGAAAGGTGCTCTACAAATAAAGCTTATTATTATTATTATTATTATTATTATTATTATTATTATTATTATTATGTGTTGTAGATAAATAAAGTTTGAGTTTTGGCTTCAGATGTTGAATAATAAAAAAAATAATAAAAAGGGGTGGTGCAAGGGGTTGAATGTGTGCACTATGTGTAGTAAGAAAAAGTAAACAAAAATAGTTGAAATGTACCCAAAGTTAGTTTAAATAAATAAATAAGCATGTTTAAAAAATGATAAAGGAATGGGAGATTTTTTTTTTAAGTACAAACAACAAACATACAAGTCAATCCTTCTCTATTAGCTAATTTTGGATTTTCTTGCCAGATGGGGTAAGCTTTGCTTTATCGCTCACGCCTCCATCCCAGCCCGGAGGACAGCTGATGAGGGCTAAGAAGGGAATTATCTACCCACTCAAAGGCTTTGCTCTGATCCTTCAGGTCAGTATTTTCTCCCTCCAGCTCTTGAGCAGGACAGAGGAACTCTAGATAGCAAAGATTTGGGAAGATTTAAAATAAAAAAGGGAGGGGGTCTAATGCATGTATTGGACATAGACACATGAGCCAGAATCTATGGGTGCACCACAGAGGAGGAAAAGTCCCAAATTTGCGAGCTGCTTTGGTTGTTGTGTCTCCTGAGGGGTTGAAGGTAACATTAAGTTTTAAAGCCTGGAACATACTTCCCCTAAAGTGACAGATAATCCCAAATTAATGTACATCAATGAACATTACCCTTACTCCAACTTAAAAAAACATGGCTTTAAAAAAATGTCTGGTAAAAGAGAACATTTTAAGACATCATAAGACAGTAAATATATAGTAGATACATTTGTTTTTATTTATAAATAAATGACATATACTGTAAGAGAAGTAGAGCTAATTAACGGTCAAGAAACTAATATTTCAGAAATGAGTGATTAAAGTTGCACTTGCGGTTTACATGCTTCATATGATACTTCATTGGAATAATTGCAACTGCATTTCACCAGAAATGCTTCGATAGAATTAAAACTGTTAAAACATATTTGTCGTGCCCACTTTGTTCCAGCAGATGGCATTAGTGTGCAGGGAAAACCCCTTCATAAAAAGTCAACTTTGAGAAACTGTAATAGATACATTTATATTATCAGTGTTCGTAGAAGCAGCAGCAATTGTTCAATTATTCTATTTTAATTGATCAAACATGATTGCTTAGTCAGTAACTCAAAGGTAAAAACCTTTCTTGTGAGACAAATTCTTTACATTATAAAATAGTCATGTAAAAGATGTTTCTGCTGTTGCCTTTTATGTGCAAGCAGATCACTTCGGACAGGACTGAACTTGTTGCATGTAAAGTAGACTAATACAACTGTGATGTTAGATAAATCACCTCACACTTGGATTTACTCAGTTAAGATATGCAACGTTAAATAATGCACCTATTGGCTGTGCTGCACATCTCGGCACAATAACCTACAGCCGTCTATATTGGATGGGATTACCTGGGCTTTAACCCCTTTGTGGTATAGACCAGATCTTATTATGGCGGTCTACAAAAAAGTCAAAGACTTTAGTTGTAAATAAAATAAAATTCAGACCACTGGCAGAAAAACATATTTGTGAAGTCAGTTGCGAGTCTAAAGTTTATTTTGCTCATTCAAACATTAATTTCTCTATTATTATCTACATTAATCGATTAAGTAAAATGCTATTTTTAGTTTCCAATATTTGATTTTATTTCAAGATCAAGCCTTTAGATTAAATCATGATAATATAAATAGCCTGCATTGATTGTTGATCAAATCAACCTCAGAAATATGTCAACAATAGTCAACAGTTTGCAATCTCGTTCACATATGTCCGGGATCTTTTTTCCTGAGCTTACGACAACCAATGTTGAACAGTAATTGTAGAGGTGAACTTAGTTGAAAGAAAATGGGTTTAAGAATTTCATTGAGAAACCTAGTGTTGATAAATTGGATTTATGTCGCAAAGATGACTTGTGTATTGCAGCTCACTTTAATAGATTCGGTGAAGAGTAATAATGTGTGTGTGATACTTCTTTGTTAGAAACACTGGTTTAGCAGGTTGTTGCCACCTCTGTATGTGTTTTACACCACTTGTTAATAGATCAGTTAGTGAGCAGCTTTTGTTTGTGTTACGTTTGAAAGGACAGTAGTAGCCAGGCCTTGTTTTGTTATCTTTATTTCTTTTGTTTGGCTCAACCATTTGGTCCATTCCTCACCCTTACTTTTGAGAGTTAATTGGAACCAGTTTCATTTCAACAAATAAACAATGACACACGATCACGCCTACTCTGACTCGCTCAATCATTGGTTGTCGTGTTATTGTCACCCTCTTCCCCTAGCTACACCTTGGGGACGTAACAACATACAATACTAACGTCATTGCACAACCCTCCTGGGAGTCAGATCCATAAACTGAGAACAATGTATTCTAGTTCACAGCAAAATGCTTCACCAAGACCCAATGCATGTACTGAACAGAATGTTAAGCATGCAAATGTTGTATCCAGTAAACCCTGCACGTCAACATTCACTACAATGAAATGTGACAAACACGTAAGACAGAAGGCATGTTAACATGGGCTAATAAATCACCATTTTGACAACAGTGACAAAAAACACAGAGAGGGGGGTTTCTTCTGTTTGCCAATAACATTCCTGGGTTTATAATTATTGCAACAATTACAAAATTAAAGGTTGGATTATTTTGGAACTTTGTCAATAATCTAAAATCCTCTACCTTTAGTTGAGATGGCACATAAAACCTACAACTCAATTACTATTTGTAGTAGAAGTAGTAGTATTACAGAAATCCTATACAAATAAATATAAATAATGTATTTATTTCCATCAGATCATGTATCATTTATGTGCATGTAGGAATGCTACATAGTTATTGTTTAAATTATTCTATTTTTGGCCAGTAGTATGTGACACAACTAACAAATCTTTGAAATATGTTCTGCAGCAAATGCTTTAATTGAAAAGGACAGCAATTAACATAAAAGGAGAAAGGTTTCAAATAAAATACACTGAATGCAAATCACTTCCAGTTTATTAGATTTGGGTGTACAGACTTCAAGACGGCTAATGCTATGCTAATCACAACAATGTTATTCTGTAAGGCTGCTTATACATCACACTATATGATATATAACTGTATGACATACTATGTGGCTATTAGAGTTGATGGATGTGATAATGTCCCTGCAACACACACCTTTTACACAACAGACATGTTGAGCAGTGGCAGCAGGAACAGCACAGGTGTAACTGATGTCATTAATCTCGGTTTGCAGGCATCAGTGTAATTAGATACACCTGTGCTATTTTCCTGCAGTGACCAATTCAAACGTGTGCCTTGAAAATGGTTTATTGATTCTGCTTGTTTAAAACTACAGTATAATGTTACTCCATACATGGAATATATCTCATCATTGTGTGTGATTTATGTATGCGTGAAAATAAAAAGTATAGCACACATAGGTGAGAGGGACATTCTTCGTAAATGTCATATTGAGCTCACCTCACGTGCCAAGTTAAATTGTTCCCAACAAGCAAGCAAGGCGCCGGAGCTAAGGCTAGCTAACGTTAAGCAATAGCCACGTCTGTGACTTCATCACACATACACCTTGGCCAAACTAAGGGGGACATATTAAGGATTTTAGCCATTTACTAGCAGTGCGTTATAACTGAAAATGTTTGTTAGCGATCTCATAAGATCTGCAGTCACAGGTTTGACTAATGACAGTTCCCACTAGCTAAACCGGTTTCTCAAAGATGCTATAACTTCAACCTCTGAAGTACTCCGCAGGTCGTATAACACTTACCGCATTTTTTGAAGACACTTTCAGATTCCTCATAGACTCCTTTGCAGTCGAACAAAAAAATATCCTGTGTACTGCACATTAAATAAGAGTTTTAACGTATTCACAAGTTTTCGAATCGAATAAAAACTGTAGCCGGAAATGACGTGTAGATTAGTAAGAGCGAGAAGAGACGGTGACTTCCGGTTACCATGTTTTTTCTTCTCAAATAAACAATTGTCTGCTAAAAAAAGGAAAGTGCATTCCTCCGGGCTAAACTAACCATGTGTGAATCTCTCGGGTATATTACAAATAAATTACATTGCAGATAACCTTATATTAAAAAAGATTATATTTAACCATCTTACTTAGTGAAGGATCTGCCCATTTAAGTTTTTGCAATCTCAATGATTAAGCTTTCTTGCACCATTGCACCTCTAGGGGAAGGTCAGGTACAGTGGATTTGGAACACTTTTGAATGCAGGTCAAAGCAGCAATTGTGAAATAGTTAATTAGTAGAGCCAATTAGATCAATTACTCAAGTCATGCATGTTGTTTATATTTGCCACCAGCCAATTGTATCCAGCTGGAATCCTTGATATGCTTAAGAGCTCATAGCAGGTAGACAATTTAACTGTATGCAATTACTGATGAACAAAATCAACTGAATCAAGTTTGACATGCATTCATGCTTACATCTACTTAACAGATATACTTGCCACGTAGCGTTAGGCTAAAAAAAATAATTAAGGATGACCTAGATGTCACAGCTGAGACAAAAAAAACAAAACACCACAGGCATGTCACATTTTTGCATTCTTTGTTCAAACGTTAGGTTTTTCAGCAAGTTGTTTTTGACATTGATACAGTGCAAATGCACAATAGCACAACAGACACCATTAAGGATACATACTATTTTTCAAAGTCAATACAGCAGATTTCGACAATTTGCATGTTGGAATTTTAAAACTTAAATATGTTCGTCCTCCCTTTAGGCCTTCAATGTCCAACAGACACATTTTTGTCACTGGTAGGGAACCTTCAAAACAGAGAGGTGTTTGGAAATCAATGGAAAGTCATTTTCCAAGTGTGGTCGGCATCTTCTGCAAGGTCATGACAAGTGGTGAAGCGGGGCACTGTCAGCATCTGTTTCCCATCATGCCCAGGAGTAGTGTGATCATCGGAGTCAGTCCAATCAGCTTCATTCATACCTTTTTCCCATTTGATGGATGAATTTTAGCCATACTGTAAACCGGTGCTGATGTTAAACATGTCTACTTTGTCTCGATATGCATATTATATTAAGAAAGAGATAACCTAAAACCTGAGAAAATATCGCATTTTGCAATGTAAGACACAGAAGATACAGTGCCGTTCACCCCATCAGTTCACATCACCACCTTTCTTTGACAGATCAAAAAAAACAAAAAAACACTGAAGACAGACAGACAAAACCTACTCAGATGGTTCGAGTTATCGTTGACTCCCTCCATCTTCATATGTACCAATTTATTTTAAAAATATATATTAAGTAAACATATGCTTGTGGCAGACGTATTTTTATAATTTGGTGATTTTGTCCTTTTGTCATATTTTAGGCTTTAAAAACTATTCAGGACAAATTAAAAGAAAGGTCTTTTAAACTTCAGCTGGACATGTTGTGATTGCTCTGATTATGGCAACGCTGCTCACTCAGCATCCCTCAGCATAGACGGCACATGTATTTCCGCCTTTTAGATCTGCACATCAGAAGTAACTAGTGCAGAGCCCTTTTGGGATGTGCGTGTGCCGCTGCTTCTTGGGTTTTGAAGTGAGCCTCTGCACTCGTTTACGGTACCAACACTACAGTCTATGCATCATGAGCACAAAAGGTCCCATTACATTTATTTTATTTTATGGCCTCTATAAAATCAAAACCCCATTTAATGTGTATGCCCCAGGCTTGGAAGAATGTCGCAGTTCAGACTGTCCGACACCATTTATCTATATTGTTCAGGTGGCCACATTTTAAGAAAGTTAAGGGCCTGGGGCCGGACATTTCCCTTTGGTATTATTCTCGGGGGGATAAATGAACCCACTCTACCTCTCTCTGGCCTTGTGACCACCTTCTCTTTTGCTAATTTGTGTTTCTTAGGTAGCGTTTTTTATATAAACTCCTGATATAACACATTTTTCCCCTAAACAAAAAATAAGAAAGACATATACTCCTCACAGCCCCATTGTGTTGACAATTCTGTCAGTATCACATAGTGATATTTGTGTTTTGTTAAAACAGCGCCCCGGCCCGCATCAGTAACCGTTCAGGCAGAGAGTGGTACTGCAGCACAGGAGACGGCGAGAGGCTTTTCAATGATAATAAATTCAGATGTTTTCTGAATCAATTATTATCTCATCAAGTTCTGTGAGAAGTTGATGAGGAAAAAGCTGATAAAATCAGGAAGACACCACAGTAACTGTAGAAAGCTGCAGAAAGTGTTGTGAAAGTGGTGTTAGTTAAAAGAATGTCACTCTCGCCAAACTGCTTTTCACTTCTGGCCATTTCAGAGGAAAATAATAGAATTAGGAATAGAATAGGATAGAATTAAAATACTTTACCACATGCTCTTCGGTGTTATTATGTGTTTGCCGAATTACAGGAGATGGTTGGATAGATTCCGAAAGAGATGGTAAATGGAATGTATAACAATGTTGCTATAATTACCAAATGTAACAATACATTTGGGAATTAGAGCAACATTGTTATTTTGTGAGTTTTGCTGCTGCAGACACCAGATCATAGCGGTACTGTGCCACTGGTGAGCAGAGAGATCGAGAGGCGCGGCTTCTGCCAGAAGAGCCCGGAACATGGGAATAAATGACAATATAATAGATTTGTATACATTTCTCGCTTTCCCCCTGATGGTCTCTCGCTGTTGCACGGTGCTGCCCGACCGCTCCGGGCACTTGTACCTTAACGGTACGAATAAAAGCATTTTTACGTGTGTTAACACACACATCCTCATTTCTAATCACCAGTAACGTAATGGCATGGACAGGCGCGCTATTTTGTGAAAGAAAACCTACAGAGACATCCCATAGTGGCCGTTAGCGGATGTCACTGCACTGTTGTGTGGATGATGGGCGCCTACAGCGCATGCGCTAACCTAAGTGTCTATAGCGCATGTGCTAACCAAAGTCCGGCCGGCTTTTCTACAGAACCACTGATCCAAATAACTTCACACGGAGCACTGCACTCCCTCAGGTCCTCAGCAACACACACGCCAAGCAGGAAGTAGATCGGTCAGAGGGTTGGCAAGATAATTGAAACTCAGACACACACACACATATACACACACAGACTCCTGTCATTATAGTATGATGCTCAAGCTCAAACACCAACCATCCTTTTGACCCTCCCACCACCAGCACCCCACCCCCATGCTACCTCTGCATCACCTATCTTTCATTCCAACAACCTTTACCACTAACAGATTATCTCAAGTCACTGGTCCCTGCTCTTCATTTCCAATTACCTATTTAACTTCATTATCTCTCTTCTTCCTGTACTTATGGCATTGTTTTACTCGCTCTTCTTGGTGACAACCGTGGCCGATAATTTGGACTTGCCAAAGTAGGCCTCGATAAAGAACTGGACAAAGAGCACAAAGTAGCTCAGGTACATGAGAGAAGACCACACAATGTTCTGCATGTGGGATGGACACTCCTGGCCCTGCTGCATCCACGAGTACACCAGGTAGTTGACCACACAGCCCATCAGCATCTGGGTGATCTGGGTCAGCGTGATGAACATGGCGAACTTGCGTGACACCTTGAAGCCGGCCGCCCGCAAGGCGTAATAAGAGTACATGACGGCGTGGACCAAGTAGTTCATGGTCATGAACCATCCCCCGCCAGCCACCATGTCTTTGTAGGAGTACCAGGAGTAGAGCAGCACGGTGATGTGGTGGTACCAGTGGAGGAAGATGAGCTTCTGTTTCCTCAGGACGATGAAGAGAGTGTCACCTGCAGGTACGATAGAGAAAGTTGGGTTGTTCCAAGAGAGGGGGAGGTTTGTAGAGAGCATGTAGAGTAGTAAATAAACACTTGTTTGAAATGGTTCGAGAATGATGAATAATGCCTCTCCTTACTTACTATATGACCCTATGTGTGCATGTGGTAAAACAGTCAACAGGAGCAGTTTGCTGTTTGTAATGCCTAATATGTGTGTCTTTAGTCCAATAATGGGTTTAGGCAAAATAAAAATTGTAATGATGAATGACTAAATTATTGTAATTGTACTTTACGGGCATTCCTTTGTCATTTGCTGCCGGAAAAGCAACATCACTAAAGAGCACCAGCTTCATGCACAACATTGGGACAATTAAATGAATACCAAACTAAACCATACTTTGTGGTCTGATAATTTACTTAGGAAAAATGGCTTATGGGAAGCAATGTACTATACCCAGTACACAGACACTATGAGACATTAAATGAAAAGGTCTCCACTTACCCAGTTCTGGTGCTTTACTAAGTACAAAGGCGTATGCCCAGAACTTGCTGACAGGCCCGTTGTAAAAGCTCTGGTCACAAACTGACTGTTTAAGCCCTTTCGTCATCAGGATGTGCATCATGAAACTCCCAGTACGGATGGCACCAAATATACTACAAGGACAGAGAGACAAAACAGACATAGTCAATCATTGAAGGGGGAAAATGTGTGGTTTATTTGTTACTGTAGTTGGTATGAGAAGTCTATGCCATGTGTGTTGGTATCAGGTGCAGATTTAATAATGTGTTAAAAATATGCAGCACTTTTTATCTGATACAAATCACCTATAGATAGAAAAGGTCTACTACACAGACAACATAACAATGAGAGGCCTCACAGTTTTAACATTTCAAAGTCATTACACATTGTATTTATAACTAAATTAATTAAAACAAACAAAAGATGACAGCCAAGAAATTAGCAAGTCTGAGTTTGTCACCGCACTGACTAACTGCTCAAACCACTAAAAAGGAAAACCACAGGAAAAGGACCAGTATAGCAGAGTAAAGTGAAAAGAAAATTTAAATATGGACAAATGCAGGCACAAATGCCACCACAACCATAGCATGATACAGATATTCCATCCGCTGTTTGTCTACTGAGCCACTTCAAACGAGAGAAATGCTTGAAAATGGCATGAATGACTTAAGTTTTATTGATCACACAATGTCATTTAATCAGTCCACTAACTGCCCTTATTTTTAAATAAGTAGGGTTAAAAATTCTATTTATTTGCTGGCATTAATAATGTCAGCACTTTCTCACCTGAACAGGGCAAGCGTGAGCGACCATAGCACCAGTGGTTTCCTCAACTCAAACTTCTCCCTGGGTTTCATGACATGGCGGCCACCGAGGATAAAGGCAACGTAGAGGGCAGCGAAGAGAAATGACTTCTTCCTGTAAACACAAAAAACAAAGAGCACAGATTAACATTAACCTTTTTGAATGTTTAATGTGCTGATTATGTTTGGTCTGTTTCAGCAATGCTCTGCTTAATATTTATACAATCATATAACCACTGGGCAGCTTATAGTTAGCTGCTCAACAGACCTCTGAGGAGCCAACCAGATAAAAAAGCAAAAATGTCACAAAAATAGTGCAAAGCTAATATATAAAAGAAGACACGGATATAAATCCCAGAGCAATGTGACATGTGAGCAACAGCGGCACTATAATAGGTACAACATACTGTACACAGAACACAAACAATAGCTGTACTGGTTTAATGAGTCTCCCTCCATCGGTCACTAAATGCTTAGCTTTCAGTTGAGAGTTATTGCTTCTGTTCAGTTCCAACTCCCACCATCCTGTGATGCCTGTTTGCCTTAATTGACTTGTCAGAGATCACTGCTGTGCCACATGAAGTGGACGACTTGTGCTGAAGCGCCACCTGGCCCGAGAGAATCTAAAGAAAAGCCTTTCCCAGCGCTCAGCACAATTACAAAGCGCAGGTGGTCCGACCTGGATGCTGAGTAGGACCAACAGAAGATTGGGGCATGCTGCCTAAATCTAGAGCAGCTTTGTCCAAAACACTGGTGTATTGGACAGGAAGCAGAGTAATAGTTTGGATCAGGATTAGCAAAAAAGTTAGGGAAAATCTGTCAAAATAAACTTATATTGGTAAAGTTGCAGGTGCCAATGAGTAAGTCATTACACGCAGTAGGGTTCTCAGAAGCCAGAGCTAGAGAAGTGTGGAACTGTAGCAAAAAAAAAGAGAAATCAAAGAAGCATGCACAGCACCCTTGGAAAAAAACAAATGGAAACATTTGGTTTGCTCTCAGAGTGCACGTGCACCAGGAATGAGGCATTCTGGGAGCTCTGAGACCAATAGCCCTGGAGATGGTGAGTTGCGTAAAACTAGCCCGAGGAGTCAGGTTGTTTTTGTGCTGCTTTTTAGAGGTTATACACAAAGAACAAGATGAGTACAACGTGAGTCACCAAATAAAAATGCATTACTCAAATTAATTCAATTTAGAGCCTTAAGTGTGTGGTATTGTATTATATAAAAGGCAAGTTAACCCTCAGGATAGGAACATCTATTCAGGGCCAACGGTCTTTGTAATTTACAGTACAGTATCACACTGGTATACTGTGCAAAACTCACTATACAAAAGCAAACATTCACAGAACCGTATTCTGTGAAACCTGTAAAACAGCAATCCATCTGGTTTTGTTTTGCAGCCTCAGCAGCACTTCTGTATCACAGAAACATGTCTTCAGCCTGATGGATGTTTTTGAGGTCCTGGTTTGTGATAGTGTTGTTGTGATGTTATGTGAAGCTGAACATCAAATAACACAATTTAGCAGTTATATTTTAACCAATATCAACGGATTGAAAAATGTCAAGATCTGCCTGATACCCATCCTGCAGGTTGGCTTGGGGGCATCCGTTCATGCCACCCGTCTTTCCAATGCAATTTAAATATGACCGGCTGTATATTTAGAGAAATGACATCACTATCATACAGAGTGGATCAACATCCTTTTTATTCTCCACTGTTACTCACTGAAAAGGATGCTCAGAATGTGAAACTTCAACTATTGCAATCCAAGTCAATAAAGATATGAACAAAAGTACAATAACAGTGTTAGTTGTTTACCACAATGGACTTTATTGTTCATCGGTATTCCAAGAATGAAAGATGCCACTTTTCTGTTCTTGCAGGAAGCCCACAAACTGATGTAGGCCACTTCCACAGAACAAAGGACAAAGCAGCCCGGTCAAAGTCGAAAGGTTTCACAGAACAGGGAGGGACTGCAGAATGACATCACTGTTTCTCAACTATACACAGAAGGAGGGGAGAGCAGAGCAACAAAGAATACACAGTAGCCTACATACTGTAGTGAGGCCGCTTGGATTGGAGAGTGGGGGACAATCTCAGCATTCCCCTTAAGTGTACTGCCGTCTACGCTGAAAGGTCAAAGGGCATTCTGGTATGGCAGGAGCTGTGATTCTGCAGAGTGCAGTACACTAATATTAATACTGTCTTCAGAATGAATAAATCATTCAAAGTGAGACTGTTACTTTTAAAATAAATAACACATTCTTCTTACAAGGGAAAACGCACAATTGTTCAATTCTGGTATGACCTGATGCTAATGGAGGCTAATGTAAGCTAATGCTTGCAAACTTTATTGAGTTTATTGTATAAACGATAATCGACAATAAATGAATTGTTAGTTGTAGCCGTATTGTTAAATTGTTAAATGTTGTTTTTTATACAACAAGAATTATAAAAACTCGATTTTGTAATTACATTAGAATGGATTCACTTTAACCTCCAGTAATTATAACCTCATACAACTTCTCCAACTTTAACAAGAAATATAATATTTACAATACAGGTCCTCTTAACTAAACCTGTTCAAAGAAAGTGTTGTTAACTAAGACTGTTATGCTTGTTAATATTGTATGTACCCTCATTATGTCTTTCTTATGTCTCAACTTTGTAATTCTGCATGTAAGCCAACATCAGGACAAGATGATATAAATATCCAACACTACCCAGATGATTGTTGAAGGTAATCTATGTTTTTTTAATGATCCAGTCCAAGCACAAACGTTTGGAGGAAGTGTCCTTCATCTTGTTCTGCGTTTTATCATCATCATGCTCAAGTAGACGAAGCCAAAGGTTAAGATGTGCGTGGTCTGCTGCGTTATCTTTAGAAGATAGATTACAGTGTCAGAAAATAATAATAAAGGGTAAAGAAATCCAAGGGCATGGTCAAAGCTGACAAGTTGGTTATGGGTGGTGGGGGAGGTGCTGCTGTTGTCTTTGCACAGGCTCTGAAGTGCCAGCTGCAGCCAAGCTATGTCTGCTGTCGCAGGAATCTATTTGAGACATCGGTGTGAATTCACATCATCCCTTCATGAACCATGGTGCCTCTACAGCTGTACTCCTGACCTTCAGTATTGAGATTCGCCAGAGTTTTCTCCGACTTGAAGCAAGCTGCACTTGCCAACATGCAAGTGCTACATTGCTTTTAATTATACAAGGGGCAAAATAAGTATTATCCCTGCTTTGACAAACTGACAAATAGTCATGGTCATTTGATATATATATTTTTCTTACTTATTATGAAGATTATTGATGAATAGCTACAAGTTTGATCTGCACACAAGCTCTGCTGGTAACTGTGGCTGTAGTCGGGATTTACAGCGTATATTTAAAAAGTGTAATGGCCTAAGGAAAAACCAGAGATTCATAATTGTTTACATAATTGTTTGAAAAAAAAATGCCTAAAATACAACCTAGAAACTAATACAAAGCAAAAAATAACTTGATAAAACAACAAGTTGATCTATTATTTCGGAGTTGAGATATAAGATGGAAGACGGCAATAAAATCTTACTCAAAACGAAAGAATTCCAAAACAATTATTTCAGCTTGATGCAGAAAAGCAATATATTGCAACCAACAGCTGCTGAGCCAGACTTCTGTCTACATGGGACAATATATTAGAGGAGCGTGGCGAGAGGCTCGACTCCTGTTTGAGGCAGCACTGGAAAAACTACAACATCAGAGCTTTTTTTGGGGAGTATCAGCATCGAGCAGTCACAGAATCAGCAAAGATTTCTTGCTTGCTGCAAGGATGGAAAACAGCTACTTCTCTCCAGCTGAGAGTTCCTCCAAATAACAGCAAGCAGCTGAAAAGTGTAGGTGTCCCAGATCCTTAAGTTCCCTTTGTGCACCACCACCTTTGCAATACATTTTGAAATGTAACATGTCTGTGGATAGGGTGTGTGTACTGGTTTGGTCACAAGTCAGACATTCATTATTTTTGATGAAAATGATTCATGAAGGAAAAAAATGTAATGAGTAAAATATTAGTTATCAATAAAACTACCAGCTAAAAAGAACGTGAGGACCAGGACAATATGTAAGTAGAATTCAGAATTCAGAAACGCTGCTCAGAGTGGAAGGTATATCTCTTTCTCCCATGTGGGATTGTTATCACAGGATGAGACGCTTGGCGTTGGCCCAGTTTGCGCTGTTGCCAAATCATGCTTAACATCTGAGATATCCAGAAAAACAGTGTTCATATCTAAATAAAATAAAGTTACAAACAAATCAAAACTCTTATGTTTCCTGGTGCCACACTAGAGCAACAAAACAGTCTACTGCAAATAATGTTAATATGCGTGTTCCACTTTACGAGTTCTTTAGCAGGCTGCTAAGGCTTGTTATTCTAACTTATCCAGACAACTGCCACTTAGAAAAGGCTTCAGATCCCAGAGAAACTGTAGAGAAAGCTACCAGGTATAGACATCATCCTAAAGTACTGTAACAGAATTGTGCAATAGAAGTGTGTACTATATTGTTGTAGTTGTGTCTGTGTACCTGTAGCCCATGTAGTACAGTTTGTAACATACAAAGGATGTAGGATGTGTAGCCCCTCACCTCCCCCACTCGCAGTGCTGTATAAAGCTGCTAGATAACCTGCTTTGAAACTTGGATCTGTATTAGCTCGAGGAGCAGGAGATTTTACCCGTTACGTAATCCTGAGTTTGCACGCCTGTGGCAGTCACCAAAGTATGTTTACAGTATCACATATGTATATACGACTGTATGCATATTAAAAGGTGTCTGTATGGATGTGTGCATAAACACATAAAGTCACTCAGTTCAGTTCAGGGGGTGAAACATATTCCCTGGCACTGTCTGTATCTGAAAAGTGAAAAGGCAAAGAGAGTTGCTGTGCCAAGCGTAGGATGAGCAGCAAAACACTAAATAAGACCAAGAGGAGCTGGAAAGACCTAGCTGTTACAGAAGAATCTGTCATGTAGGAAGCACTTATTTATAATCCAGTAATTAACACACACACACACAAATATTTATATTCAGGAAACAAAACAATTGTTTAGTTGAGTGGTAATTATCTCATCGCAGAACACCTTGAGTCATGCTTATTTAAAGCAGAACAATGACAGTATACACTATAAACAATGCACACATTTTTACGAAATCCATGTGCCTTGATTGAATCTCTATACCAGGGGTGGGGAACCTCCGGCCTGACCATTTGATCCAGGCCCTCGAGGTAATTCGTAAAACGCACGCAAAAGAAATCCACTAGCAAAGAAAACTAGAAGGCAATAGAATAAATCGGGCGACTGACTGTTTTTCCTGGCCAAGGTCAGGGTCCTTGAACACAACACGAGCGGAACGTGTCATCACGTGGTCACGTCATGTCAAAAAACTTCAATTTTAAACGAGACGGTCGTTGACATCAGTGAACGTGGTGAGTGTAAAACAGGGAAAGCTGGATGCGGAATGTCGCACTTTCCAAAATAAATAGTCTCGAGCGTCATTACAGCACGAGACATACTGAACTGCACGAGCTGAAAGGACGAGTGCGTTTGGATAAAGTTAACGCTCTTCGGTGGAGTTCGGCCCAACAAGCAGCTCTCTGCAGAGCGGAACATACAAACATGGACAGATAGAGAGGTAGACCCCCACACCAAGAACACACTGTTCCACCACTGCTGTGCAGTTATCACTTTATTTTATTATATTATTTTTTATTTTATTATTAAAAATGTTTTGCAGAGGTTATGAGTTCAATAATTAGTACGGCCCTCAAAGGATGTTGTAAAAACAAAATGGCCCTTGATAGGAAAAAGGTTCCCCACCCCTGCTTTATACCGTCCACTTAATGTATCAAATGTTGGGCTCCTTTTCACTGTGATTTAAACCTCTACAAGCCATGACTAAACATAAAAGCTCTGGATCAAGCTGTGTCTCTGTCTGTCCAACCAACACGTCATCGCAGACAAAAGGTACACAGCAGAGTTTGCTCAGCGCAAATGTTTTTTTACGAGCAGGTGCCAAAATAGCACCTAATAATGGCAGACATGTATACAGTCAAGCACAAGGGTGACCCAATACATACCCCTGGAACTGCAGAGAGCAGTAATGCAATGATGCAATGATCAGGTGCCATTAAACGATGCAATGCACATCTTAGACCATTATCCAATGTAAACAATGCCGCTTTTTTTTTTTTTTTTTTTTTTTTTTTTTAATCATGCAAAAATGTAAATGCACAACTTTAAAACAAAATAAAATGGTCTGTACAAAATAAAATGCTCTTTCCTTTGTTTGCATCTAAGCTTTTCCTCGACAGCTTGAAGAAATAGGAAAGTAAAACAAGACGTAGAGACACTCCAGACGAACCTTCATTTCTGAGGAGCCTGCCCACATTCTCATCTCACCAGTCGTAAGAAGGCGAGCACCAACATCAAGCCTGGGGTGGACTCTGGGTTAACATGGTCGGAAATGATCAGCATCACCATGTGCTGCTCTCGTTAAAATGGCAGCAAGAAGCAAAAGCTTGTAAGTGTAACTTTAAGAGCATCAAGAGGAACCTCTAGAACTGATTTATTTAGCAAGACATGTTGTTGTTTGCTTTGGTTTTGGAGTTGTCCCATTGGCTTATCCCATTAGCACATAATGAAAAAATATTGATAAACATTTTAAGGTCACAATTTGAATTCCGACAGCTATGCCATTGTTCGGGTCTGGATTCGTAGAGATCAAGAGAATATATCCACCACATTAAGTTTAAATACTTTATTTAAAATGTAATAATAACGTCTTTCACCAGGGAACAAACTGCAGGCTACACAACAACAAAGAGAGCCAATAGATGGCAGAAGGGTGTTTTACAACAACAGCTTGAGTTTCCTCATCTGCAAAAAGCCACCAGATCCTGACCTGTAGCTTTTCTGTCAACGCCATGATTGATGTTTACGTTACTCACAGCTGAGCTGCAGGCTACTGGTAAGCTACGCTGCGTAGTCTTTGAGCTGCAGGCTCTGGGAAGTTGCGATGTGTTGTTGTTGTTGTTGTTGTTTTTTCTTCGGACGCTCGTGGGGTGAAGAGAAAAATAATAATGGTAGCATCGCCGATCCTGCCTTTAATTCGGATGATCAAAATATCCGATCAATTTCCGATTTAGAAGCTAAATCGTGACACCCCAATAAGTTATGCATTCAATTTGGGGCACAGGAAATAATATAAAACAAAAACTGAAGGCAGCTTACTGTGGCTGTATAAATATACGTCTTGCTCCCCCAATGTGACAGCTGAAAAATTAACTATAACCACTTTTCCTACATCTTCTGCACAGTATCTTTGAACCATGCATCCTTTTTGAGTGGCCTGCCTATGATGCTGTCATCTAAAATGTATTATTCCATTATTTTTGGTTTAGTGTAAATCACTATGGAGAAAGACTTCAGCGAAATTGTTCAGATAAAACACTTGTTCAACCAAATCTTTAACAAGACAAGAAAGGAAACAAGCTCTGTAATGTGCGAAATGATACTCTGATGCCAAATTTAAGACGAAGGTATCTATTGGTTTCATCCATCCGACAGCAGGGCTCAAGAACTCTGGGACAATAGGCTGGACTGCTCCTGGACTGAATAAGTAACATGAGACTTGGAAGGAAGAGACTTATCTCCTCAACTCATCAAGTACCATAGGAACCTGACCTTCAAGACTAGTCAATGAGCTATGATAGTTCTCAACAACATTGCTATATCCCTCATAAGGAAGCTTAATTTATATAAACAGTGAGAATAAACATTAAGACAGACCGAACACACAAAACAGATCAAAACAAAGATTTCATTGTTCAGTCTCACTGGTGCATCGCTTGTTATCAGTCTGCGGCAAAACCAGAGAACCATCAAAATTGCAGAGACCCATAGCGATGTTATCTACCCCAGCAGCTCATCACAAACAGAACGCAGCAAGCGACCTGCATGGTGATGAGGAATGATGTTTGTGGGAGTACAGAGTGAGTGAGCAAGTTCAAGATGTGTGTATAACAGAGGGTAACAGTTCTCTTTAGGATGGTAAGGCACACTATCAACACATAACAGGCCGTTTTTTAACTACAGCAGATTTTGACCCATTGCTCAGAATCAGATCCAATGCATTATTATGATTTTAAATAATTATAATTTACATTTTTCCAACACCTCAAACAACGAGCAATCAAGTCTAAACCAGGGGTGGGGAACCTCCAGCCTCCGGGCTATGTACGGCCCACGAGACCATTTGATCCGGCCAAAAATGGTCGCACTTTCCAGGAGAAATGAACGACTGATTATTTCTTTAAAGAAGTAAAAGGCCAGTGTGCCTAGTTTGGGCGGACGCGCTTGAGGCGATGAAAAATGCTCTTGAGCGTCATTACAGCACGAGACATGCCAAACTGCACGAGCTGAAAGGACGAGTGCGTTTGGATAAAGTTAACGCTCTTCAGGAGAGTTTGGCCCAACAAGCAGCTCTCTGCAGAGCGCAACATAAACACATGGAAAGATACATGGATAAAAAAGTTGCTTTTCTTTGCACAGCATGAAGAAAGGTGAAATGAATGGGCTGTGTCTTTTAGCAGAGGTTATGAGTTCAATAATGAGTACGGCCCTCGAAGGATGTTGCAAAAGTTTAAATGGCCCTTGATAGGAAAAAGGTTCCCCACCCCTGATCCAAACGATTAGTGCTTTGAATTCTACACAGCTATGCAGTGAAGCAGTTGAGCTTTTGATACCGGTATAGGTTGCAAGATAGGATCTTCCCAAAGCAACATGCCAGATGTTTTGATTCTCATGGCTACAGTTCAAATATTTTGTCTGGAAGCACTGCCATCTCTCCAAACTTGTAGAAAGTGTTATAAATCAAGAGTATAATTTAAATATTGCAGCAAAGTGTACATGCTACATTCTGATGAATGTTGACAGCACATATGTGAAACTATAGTATGTTAAAATACTAAAATACATAGAAAGTAATATATTTTATAATACAATATATATAATATATTGTCCTGCTACTACGCTACCTCATGTTCATGGAACGTTTTTAGTGTTTGTTATAGGAGGGAAAGAGGATGACGCTCAACAACATCAAGGTCCATGTCCACTCCTTCCTTTTCCTAGTCTTCTGACAACTGGTAGCTTAATCATCGTTGCTTCACAATGCTGAGCTGTCTGCTGCCAGTCTCAAGGGAACACATCAGATCAGTGTACCAGTCTCCATTCATCACTGCAGAACAATGACATGTTTACACAGTCTGCTGTATATACAGTGTACAAAGATGTCTCACCATGTCTGTTTTCAAAGGCATGCATTTCTATAGCTAAGGACTTAGTACATCTTACTTTGCATGAATCACTCCTAAAAGTGATGCAATAGTAAAGCACCTAATGCAAAGACCAGTAAATTAATTGGATTCATCATCAACAGAACAATATGAGATATTAAACAAAGCAAAATAATATCTGGCTCCATTAACAGCTAAAAATATCAATATAAAAAGACAAACCTCACCTATTTTATTTTATTTATTTTATTATTATGTTCCTTTGTTTTGGCATTGTTTAGGCACTGGGTTGTTAGGTTTCAATGATGTGTTTTTGTGTTGTTGAAAACTAGTTCAAAGTCATAAAAAATAGCAACAGTAGTTATTTCTTGCTACCCGACTGGTATGAAAGATGGAACCTGCCAAACCTGTCCACGAACACTTCAGCTCAGCCGGTTTTCTTCACACCTGTACGGGTCGGAGAATGCAGGAGCAAAAGATTTGAGCCACTGGTGGGGGGAGCAGCAGGCCGACACCCTGCTGTACGGAGCCGGAGATAAAGACTGAGAGTTGATGAAAAGATAGCGCTAGATAGCTATTTAGCTAGCTAGCATGTATGGTCTAATTTGCACAATGAAGCTGAAATGCATTAAAAATTTTAAAAGAAATGTATATAACAAAAAAAGAATACAGAAATAAATATGTTTGGGTAAATAAGTAGGGGGGTGCAAAGGGAAAATAATGCAGAAATAAATCAAAGGGGAAATTAAATAGAAGATTAGATAAAAATGGGGGAATTTCTACAAAAGGTAAATAAATAAGCCAATTAATTAATGCCCACATTTATTTTTGGTACATTAAGCATGTTCATTTATTCATCAAGTCATTTATTCTGGCAGGTTCTGTCCTCCATAACTGGTTCTGATAGTCAAACTAAATGTATAATCAACCCAAGTTGACTTGTGTTATTACCAGAGCGGAACTCTCCATCGTTTTATCATCAACACTATGAGATAAGCCAGTACAACAAGCGCACTGCAAATAATGTAATGCACTGCAAGACAAATTGAGTCCAAACAGTGTAATTAAGTTAAAACTCATCCTGCTGGATAGAAAGAGGAAACCAGTCATCATCACTACATCATCACGAGGCCTAAATACAAACAGTCCAGTGCATCTGGTTGCATGCTGATGTAATGCTTTTAAGTGCACAAGTAATGCACTAAGGTAGCAATGCATACGATAGACTTTTTGTTTTGAATTACATTTTTGGTAATATCCAAAAAGTTTTTCTTGATCATCATTTATAAAATAAATGTATAGATCCTGCAGCTCTGGGGATCAGCTATGTCTCCGTAGTGACAGGTGGGTTTTTTGTGTTGCAGATTATTCCTGACACCAGGGTCATCAGATAACAGGGGGTGTATTCTATTGTTTATGTATGATACTAAATGCTGAATTACTGGTTCAGACTTAAAAGTATGTTGCAATTCTGGCCCCACCCCAATCAGACACAGCAGGAATTATTCAACAGTAGTAAAAATGTAAAATGCGCTGTTGTAGTGGAACAGTAGTTTTAACGCAACTAAACTTAAACTTCAGCATACATCAGTGCGCATGTATGCGTTTACAACGTGATGGGCCGGAGCTAGCACTCAATTAGCAATCAAAAATGTTTTATATATATATATATATATATATATGTCGTCATTTATTACAAAAGACTGTTTATGGGAGCCTAAATCTTCTGAAAATGTACTTTATAATGACAAATAAATATGGCTGTCTCACCCTTAAGTCATAAAAACATGTCACGCTTAGTCAGTTGCTCCCTAAACATTTTGAATGTAACAACTAATTAAATCCCATTTTCTGTGGTTGTTCCCTTTCAGCCATGTGCACTCGCCCAGTCTGACATCCTCCACTACGTGAGCAGCTGAGAGAAGTCAGCACAGATCAGCTGCAACGTGATTGGCTACTGCTCTGTCAGCCGACATTAGAAGATTAACGCGATTGGTCGGTTGTCAGTACCAGGGTATGAACAGCTCCTGCACATTGCTCCTATAACGTTTCTCTCTCGCTCTCACACACACACACAGATTCCAATTCAATGAATAATAACCAAAGTGTTCTAAAGCTGGAACCAACAGCTCTACTCGATCCAAGTTTGTGTTAAAAATAATATGCTAAAATGTGAATCTTTTCTACCAACAGTTCAAACAGATGACAGAAGCCAGATGAATGCCTCCTGCTCAGTGTGCTGCTTTCTACAAACGCAGTGCCACTGAATGCTTAATGAAGCCTATAGCTAACTTAATGCATGAACTCATTTTGCTTCGCTTAGAACCATTTCTTTGCTCAACCTGGCACGGACCTAGTCAATAATGACCCTTCAGTGAGTTCATGCATAGGATGATTGGATGGACCAGCACATAACCTACATAGGAAATGCATCAATGCACACAACCACAAAGCAATATTTACTTAGCCCCGGTAGCCACAGTGAAATATCAGACCAGGATAATGTTGTAGTTTGTGTAAAGCATGGCAGACACGGCCCTCTGCAAACATGACACTTCATATGAGAATTAGTTTTCATCTCGGTCAGTCAGTGGAACAAACTGCCTCCACTACTGAATCGCTCAAAGCACTTTTCTTGTACTTAAATGCTACTGCTAACTGGCCTTTTATAATAGTTGTTTATACATCTTTCCATTGCTCGTCGATTTGATTTCGGCCTGGTTATTGCATGTTATTTTTGTCTGCTCTGTTGAATTGCTGTGTTCTTCCTATATATGTAAAGCACTTTGCACATGTTGTTTTAAATGTGCTATATGACATTCCAAGGTTTCTTGAAATAGACTGCACTTAACTTTAGCTTTTTTGTTGTTGTTGTAATTAATCAGTTGTAAGTTATTCGGTGTTCTCCACTCCTTTTGCTAAAAACCTCTCATTAATAAAGCTAGTCTATTAAACAATTACACTAATAGTGGGCACTATTTAGAGGATTGATTAATTGTTTCTCAGTCTTTTTATTTTAACAAAACAAAAACTGTTCAGATTAGAGTTTTGACTGACTTGAAGTAAATTGCATTTTAATTTGTCTGTAGCCTACAATACTATGGTTATACCGTGATGTCTGTAGTCTTTAACAATACCTGTACAGTAGCCTACTTTTACAACAAACAAACAAAAAGTCACACCATGTTGTTGGCAGGAGAAACCCCAGGAAGGGGGTGTAGTTTACGGTCAGGTTCAATATGCCATCGGGCCAACTTACTGTCCAAATGTTTGAGACAGCAGGAGCCATAGCTGACCTTTATATTATGGCGGTAACTGATGAATCACAGGAAATCAATGTCAAATCGTACGAGAGAAAAAAAAAATGCACAACGCAACAGCAGAGTGCCATGTAGTATCCAATTAGTTCAGACAGGCTTGAAGTGTGGCAGAGCATCGCATTCGCACGCGGCTAAAGGCCTGCGTGAATTTGTTCATTTCACGAAGCACCAGCAGCAATTTGCGGATGATGACAGAGAGCCTGATATAATAGGATATGGCCAGGTTTAATCCCAGGCGAGCGAAGCTGATGCATGTGCACGGCTACAGCCTCCAATTCACATTTAGCACGGACACACAACCACGTTGAATCTGCAGTGGAATAGGTTTACTGTAAAGTGGGATTAAGAACGAGGCGCTAACATTGCATCACACTGTAGCCTTACCAGTTCTCCTGCATCCATCGGATGGCTTCGTCCTCGTTGAACTGTCTCTCGAATTCATACTCTTGCAGAGCTAGCACCGACATGCTTCACTGTGCTTGTGTTTCTGCTCACGTTGCTGAAACAAGACGATACTCGACTGAGGTGCTTCTGTTTAGTTAGTGTGTTTCCTCGCAACTCGCATCGCTCGTGCTGCTTTCTGAACCTCGCGGTTGTGCGCGAGCAGCTAGACAGTATAGGCACCTTCCTCCTCTACCGGCTGACAGAGCCTACGCCCTCCTCCTCAGGGAGTTGGACTCCAGGTCCTAAAGCCGACAAATTTTGTTCTCCTCTGTCATTATAGTGCCTTTGAAATTGTATAATTTTATATAGATTTTGTGGAGACAAGAGGTGCCAATCTGGGAATATTGTGGCCCTATTGTTTGGACAGTCTACCTTTATCTCAAGCATGGAAAAAACATGGATGTTTTTGACCAACGCAGCACTTACGCGGCATGGCATGACTACTGGTGGTCAGACCATTTACGGAAAAAAGAAAAAAGAGGCTCGGACCATAAAAAGTGCACGTGGTACTTGCACAATTATTGTCTGTTTCCCAATTTTTTAAAATAAGGTTGTAAAAACCTTTTACCGGTGGGCCAAGGTTACTTCTTCATCTGGCATCAGACCAATAGGTGGGGTGAGCCAGTTTAGCACTGCCTGATTAAACTTTTACCTAGATACTATCTACAGGGCTGCAGGCAGACACAGACATACGCATTCATGTACACTAACAGACGTACAATGATTACACAATGATGCTTTCTCCATTTTACCACTGATATGCAGTCTGTGCTCTCTGGCAGACTGTAACTGATGATATCCTCTGATGATATTGCAACTTGACTTGGACAATCAGCACATTTACTCATAATCTAATACACAAAACTGATACTGACAAGTGTAGGGTGGCTTCGGCAACAGTGGGACATTTAAGCATTGCCTTGTTTTGCAACCCAAAATCACATGTCACTTTTATTGCATTGTGGGCATGGTTGAAAGTCAAAGAGAGACTCGTTGGTATGTGTTCAGGGAAAGTCAACAAATTGAACTCATAAGCATTGGAGCAATGTCCCAACTTGCTGAAGGTGTAAGCCAAAGGGGACACTTTTCCAAACATGTTTAAAACAGCATTTCTGCTAATTCTAACAAATGGATTTAACCCTTTCATGCATGAATTATGACCCCTTCAGTCAGGATTTTTTTTCCAAGTGTTTTTATTGCTCTTTAGGCATAAAAAGCAAGATTTTAATTGTATTTATTTATTATGCTGTTTTTTCAAAGAGATTTATATATGTCCACTCAGGTGGACAGCATGCATTTATGTGTTCAACTGAAGAAATATGTATTTAATATCAAATTAATAAAATGATATATAAAGATGTGAAAACTATAAAATTATAAAGAAGTATATAAAGAAAATGTGCATACATATCCAAAACACCATTTAGAATACTCTCTATTTCACTCTCCTGTATAGAGCACATGGAATACATGGAAAGAGCAGCCTACACACACCACTGGCATAAAGTTAGACTGTCCGTTAGAGTGTCTGTTACAGCAACTGTTCTTATATTGAACTTTTCAGAACTGAGGGTAGTGTGACACTCATAACAAGATCCTTCATTGCAAAGCACCCAGGGCACAAAGCCACAAGACACTGCATGCAATATATAAAGACATGCAAAAACTTCAAATTGCATAATAATAAATGGAATTACAGCCAAAACAGTTCCTGCAGATGAAGTTCTTTCAACAACAACAGTAGCAGTATTGTAGTTGAAATATAGCCAGTGATGCATGACGTCCAATGAAGTGGACAGATGAATAATTGTAATTTCCTCCCAAATATAGAATCAATACTTTGACAATTTATGAATTATATGATTCCTTAGTTGTTACTTGATGTCACCAATTTTTTTATAACTGCAAGGGTCTCTTTCCATAGAAGTATTGGCAAGGTATTGATGAGCGACTGCAAGTTTTCGGCCGTCTGTCTGCCATCTTGGTTTTGAGAAATGTATCTTGTAGCCGTGTATGGGATGATGCAATAGCCTTTACTTTAGTGGCTGATGTGCAACTATACCATCAAAACCCATGCATATACAAGAAAACGACACAAGGCACATTTCTACTGTACTTTTTGTTAACAGTAAAGTGTTTTATGGTGAACTCAACCCACTCACGTGATATTCTACACCTGCTTCCACTTGTAATTAACGCACCCTTTTTGAAGTAAGGCGGTCTATTTAAACTGGCAAAGCCCTGCACACTGATTTGTTCTGCCAAGCTGCTCTTTAGCTAACTCTGCTGTAACATGTCTGTTACTTTAGTGGCTAACGTGGCTGCTCTTTAGGAATTTCATAACCAAACTGTCTGTTAACTGACTTTGTGGAGGGAAAAAAACCTGTTGCTGTTGCCTGACTGCTGTAGGCCACTATCAGCTGTGGCATGAATGTGGCATGAATGTGGCTGACGTTTCCTGTCTTGCTTATAAGCCCTCATTGCTACCATTTGCTGAAACACATCACAAATAAGTTATTGCTGCTTGTGCTTAGCTGCTTGTGTTTATGCCCTTATATTGTGAGTTGAGCTCTGGGCAGCTGTTTTGTGTTTGCATGGTTATAATTAAGTGACTAGGCTGCTAGTTGTGATTTGTCTGTACTCACTGTATTGAAGGATGCCAGAGGTTCGCCTATTTCTGCTCTAAAGCTTCTGTTTTTTCACTCTGCAATATTTGCTTTAATTGTTAATTGTCAATTACTTTCTTGTTGTGGCTTTTGCTTGTTGTTTGGTGGTCATACTGCTGATTTATATTGGCGACAAATATGACTTATGTTTGAATATCATTGTTGTTGTTAGTGTAATTTGTGTGTGTGTGTGTGTGTGTGTGTGTGTGTGTGTGTGTGTGTGTGTGTGTGTGTGTGTGTGTGTGTGTGTGTGTGTGTGTGTGTGTGCGTGCGTGTTATATTGGCTGAATTCAGGGACGTGCGGTCATCATGAAAAGTAAAATAACAAATAACAATAAAATATAAATGTATATTTGTCCACTGGTCTGTGCTATAACTGCATTTTCTTTATTATTCCAATAAATCATTGATCATTTTCATTGTCAAAATTGCTGAATTTGCGAATTCTCTGTTCAGATACAGGGGAGATGCGAGCTGCGGCAGCGAGCCTCACCTCGGATTGCGCAATCCCTCGCAAACTAGGTTGAGCGCATGCATTTGGCGCGTGCCTGTTGCTATCTCTCTGTATGTCGCCAATATAATGTTTACAGACACTTTTATTATGCGCCCTGACTGTCCATAGTCCAGTTAATGTATGTAATGTATGTGTGTAACATATTTAGTCTTGCTGATGTGACATAAAACCACAGGGAGAAGACACCAGGTGAGGCAGACAGTACTCTGCCGCACTGAAGAGGGCGCACGTGAGCCCACACTGAAGAGGGCGCACGTGAGCCCACACTGAAGAGGGCGCACGTGAGCCCACACTGAAGAGGGGACGTGAGCCCACTGAGGACGTGAGCCCACACTGAAGAGGGCGCACGTGAGCCCACAGGTTCGTGTAGCTCCTCTTCTGCGCAGAGACGATAAGCACCAACAAGCTACTGCTAGCTAACATCAGAGTCACGTGCACTGTAGCACCGTTTAGTTTAGTTTTTTTCTAAAAACTAAAGGTAAGACCACAATTTTATTGAAAATGTGATCTGACTAAGAGAAAACAATCCAATATTTAAATTAAAAACTAAATTTTGACCTTTGACCCACTGCAAACCAGGGCTTGTGTAGAGGGGGAAACACACTTAGTTGCCTGTTTATTAGGAACACTTAGCTCAAACTAATACAACAGTCCTGCTGTGAATTATAATGGAGGTTATAATGTATATTTTTATTAATTCAACTTTATGATCATTTGGAAGTATGTAGTTTGTGGTGCTATTGTGTTACAGAGTTTATGTTATTTAGCCTGCACTCATTGATATACATGGGGTGGACAAAATAATTATTTTCACAACTTTAAAGGTTCCTCAGCACTTCACATTCAAACATTGGACAAATTGCTCAGCTCAAAAGTAATGGGTATGAAAGACGGATTGTTCGTCATTGTCACAATTACATCTTAACTGCTCAACTCCTGTGGTTTGAGCAGCTGCTATACTCAGCCTTACCCTATGGTTATATCCACCTAATGGCCATTTTCTGATTATTAATCCTACATGGCATTTCATAGAGTGCAATTATGAATGTACAAGTGAATGATTTATCTGCTGCATATAGCTGCCATGTCTTGGCCTGCTGCTGCACGTCATGTGGTTCGCTGGGTTCAGGTAATCTCAGTGGTTGGAGATGCTTTGTTGGGAATAGCCATGACTGGCAGCATGCTTTCTATTTCATGTGTTTTGTTTGGGTAGTGGGATTTAACTGTTGTCACTCCATATTTTCTTCTATGCCGAGCTTTGGGCATTTCATTGCAGGCACTGATGAGGTCAGAGTCTGGGTGTCAACTATCGCACTCTGTATTCACATTGATGAATCTGCTCCACCTGAAATGCGTTTATGTTCGTGCACCTTCTCACTCTGGCTCTTCTTCTCCCCTGTTGCCTAATTACGCTTCCCGAAATATCTCGCTTTTAGATTTCATCAGGGCGTCGTTAGTTCCCTGCAGGTCTCTCGAGTTTAATTCTGCTGTAGGACTAAAAAGTGGGATCTTACACATGTCTGTCTAAACACAACATCTTAAAGTCTCCCAGTGGAGCTTCTGTGTTGTTGGGGACGCCTCTAAGGACTGTGTCAAAGTATTGGTGTCTACATACGTGCTTACCTGCATTCATGTTGTGTTTTGTTGGTTAGTGAGCGCACCTGTGCAGAGAATCTGGCCTTTCGGGAGAAGCTCGGTCGGCATGTCCGGCATCTGCAGCAGAGTTACAGAGAGTTCATGCTTTTATTAGTTGAGTCCTTTTTGTTTTCCGGGTAGTCACTCATGTGAATATGCGAGGGAATGTGTGTGAGTGCAAGTGTGTGTGTGTGTGGGGGGGGGGTGGTATTAGCACTGGTGTTGAGATGTTAAGAGGCGATGTGTTGAGGCAGAACATCTTCAATGTCTACTGTGCTTTTGTTCTTGTTGTTTGAATAATAAAAGTATGCTTTTGTTTTGTGCTAAAATCAGTAAGTCAATCGTGACATTGTACTTACGATCGTACAATGTGAGGACTTGTGTCTTTTCTCTCCATTCTCCATTCAGCAGCTTTATGTGGTGCTCTCTTTTGCTAATACATCTTTATAGTAAAAGTACAAACCATATACAGAGCAGGTTCCGTGGAGCTTTCAACCACAGCTTTTAGTCCTTATCAGCAGATATTTCCTTGAGTTTTGCCTTTGACCTTTATCAAATATTTAAATAACATATGTGACAGTAACAGTGAGACAAATAAAGAGCGATTAAGAGAAACACACTCAGATAAATCACTGATTTCACTTGTTTCCCCTCTTCTGGCTCCAGACATGTTTTCTGTTTCTCATTATCTTGAGGATAACTGTTGATATGATTAGGGATGCAGCAATCCAACGTTGTCCACCCTGATGTCGACTTTCATACTTAAACTCACTTTACTATAATAATGTTGTTGAACTGACCTAAGACTGCATCTGTCATTTCAATGCTCTCATTATTTCACAGTTGTTTTTGTCGTTCATCATCTCATCATCACAAAATCACACGTTGTGTCTTTCTACCAAGAATGTAAAGATGTGACAACTTGTTCTGTATCATCTATTTTGAAAAACGTACGCCTTGACGCCTTGAACCTTAGCTCTGGTGTTTGAAACCAAGAGCTGTATCTATGTTTGGTGTTAGTGTTATACAATCACACAACAAGAGCTTCTGTTTCCCTTTAGATCAGAGAGACATCACAGAAGAGCAGAGATACCCGTTACAGTCATTTCATAACCCATCACCATCAAATGACATCTTGGCTGTTCATTGTACTTTAGATTGCTGATGTGCATCTGTGTATAAATGCAGTTCGAGGCATTGATTCTCCCTTTTAATGCTGTGTTATCTGTACTTACTCATGTAGAACCACACATCACTCCCTCCTCATATCCCCAACTTATACCTTTTGTAGATTCAGCACTTCTTAACATATAACCTCGTTCTTACGGTTTTCCTCTGTGTGCATTTAAATACGTCCCGTCCTTGAGGCAAAAACACATCTGTTCTGAAACGCAAAGTTTGTGGACCATCTGGACGCACTGAGGTTGCTCACACTATGATGGATTAAGTTCTAGTTGTGTTAAAGTAAAACAGTAAAAGCATAATGTTGTATAGCAGTGCTGAAGCAATTAGTTAAATATACTGACAACAGTAAAAGTTAGTTATCAAACAAAAAAGTTTATTGAATGTGAGAGTGTGCAGCTTTTCTCTATTTTATTCTGTTGTATTGTAAAACGAATACTTTCGGGGTTTTTGACTTTTAGTTGGACAAAATCATTTGAATTTAAAGACGGATGTCACATTGGGCTCTGAGGGCTTGCAGATCTTTATTAAGGGTTAGAGAACATTCTGATTACACTAACAATTATATAATAAGTAATAAGCTATTAGTGAATTCTTGCATGCTTGTAGCATTTCTTCAGTGCACAGGCTTTTCTGCACTGTAACGGTGATGTGTGGGATGTGGCCAACAGTAACCCTGTTATTGTGACAGTCGTCTAAACTGATAACCCTGCAGGACGGGTCTACAGAGGCCTGCAGCACAGTCGCAACTATTTAAAAGGGTAAACACAGAAGTATTTATTTTAACAGTCTAGTGCAATCCAATCCAATAGTTATGCAAAGTGTACGTTTATGGTAATATTTTGTGGGTTTCCAAATAACATGAGCACAATCTGGCACAGCAACGTACAAACTACGGCCTGCCACAGATTCACTGAATGTACATTATATTGCATACATTATTTATATATTCGTACATCATGCCATTTTAAATGGTATTGCTATAATATTCAGATTATATTTTAATATTAAATTATAGTTTTGCAGTCTCCTTTTTGTAGAAAGATTTATACTTTTTTTTTTAATTGGGGATATTTTTCTTTGAGTGACACATAATCTAAAAACACATTCAAATGTGCCTCAGTGGAGTAATCTCATATTCACCAGCACTGCCATCTAGTGGAGCCAGGGGGACTTTCCACCTATTTTCTCATCTCGGCCAAACAAATTGCATTCATAATGTATGGCTTACATTACACGCCGTTTATATCATATCTGAGGCGATGGACAAACCCGTGCAGTAAATCTATTCTGTAATATCTCCCAGCCCTCTGTGTGACATTGCCAATAAGATGGAGAATTGGTGATATGATGTCTGAGTGGCCAAGGTGAATGTATTGTTTTAACCAAAAGGGCACCAGCTGCAGTCACAGAGTTGTAGCGTGGAAAGTGGAAATATGACCTATTGGTTTAGAGCGGATGAAAAACACATTCCCCCCCTGACCTTTCCGCTTCATTACCCGCCATGATACCTCATAAATGGAAGAGAATACCGTGCTGGTGTCACGATAGAAGTGAGGAGGCTTCCCCCCCCCCCCCTCAATCCCTTTTCTCAGTTCATGTTTACGTCAGACTGTCTGGTTGACTTGTGTGGTAGATCTGCAGGATGCATGTACTAATTACCATAATGAGGCTTTGCAATAATACACTAAAGAAAGCAACAAGTGTCCATATATAGGCTATATAATTATGATACAAATATATATTTTAAAGATTTTAAAGAATATTCCACGATGGAAAATTAAAGATTAAGTAGGCTACCAAACTAAAAAGTTACATTTAAAATGGAAAACATACATACTAAAGGAATATCATATTGTTTGAGTATTATACAATCACAAGTGTTTGTGTTGCTGTATTTAAAATCTTCAAAACGAGACAAACTGCTGTTTTAATAGATTTAATTATATTTGTCGCCCTCTGCTGGTTTGTGGGTCTTACCACATAAACTAAGACTGAATGACTGATGTGAACATTTGTATTCATCGCTCAACCTTTTGGAGACATAATGACATAATATAGCCTTGAGCCTAAAATGATTGTTAATAATAAATATAAATGTTTTTAATAACAGAATAATATGAAACGCAACAACACACATGGATAACTCCAAAATCATCTAAATCAACACCGAAAACATTTTTAATTTAATTTGTCGTCTTTTATAATATCAACATAAACTTTACTATACACATCTTATATTAGTATACAGGTTATTATACAGGCCTAATGTTGTATATAATATAATATATCTCACTAGTCAACGTCTGTTGTCCTTTTACAAACTCTAAATGATCCTTTAGAGCAGGGGTGGCAAACATGCGGCCCGGGACCCAAAACTGGCCCGCCAAAGGACCCTTTTATCAAACTATACTGACTACAGTGTATAGTTTGATAAAATGCACAAATAAATCCATCTTCCTGCTTGTGAGACGATTATCAGAACAGGAGAGCAGAAACAAAAACATTTCTGCAACACAAACTAATGTTTAATTTTTTTTATCTTGTTTTTTTTCCCACGTGAATTACTGGATAGGTTAAGTAGAACCACTCACAACCTGTAGACGTGTATACACTCTGTTAAGAGGAGTATGTTCGCTGCTGTAGGAGGCCATAAGAAATACAAACAGTATGCATAGGTGAAGTCAATCCCTTTAGGAATGTTAAAGAAACATGTTTGCATATTGGGAGCAGATGATAGCATAACACAGAACTAAGCAAACAGCATTAGACCTCGCAGCAGTACACCATATAATGTATAAATGACATCAACAGCAAATAAGGGCAGTCCATGCCTATAAATAACTACAGAGGATAAATGTGAGCCAACATAACATCTCCTGCTGAGAAATATAAACCTTTAGCTGTCGTCTACAAGATGCTGCTGCTGCTGCAACCATTCATCTTTCACACAATCCTGACTGTGGCTGTACATATGTGTGCAGGTTATATACGTGCGTCTTCCGCTTCATTAATGACGGTATATGGTGAAGCCTTCCAGCAGGGATTACCACACCGTGTGCTCTGGCTCTCCCACCGTGCGCAGTAATGAAGGAGAGCTGTGGAGACTGGAGGCACAGGCGGCGGGTCGCTTTCCACCAGAGTTTACACGGCAGATGACAAATCTAGACGTGACTGTCTTACCAGAGATTAAAACTGTCTGAGAGAGACGGAGACACAGAGAGGGTTATTGGGCTATATGCACTTGTTCCGCCTACCTGCTTGTGCAATTTAACATGAAAGCAATGGCCACCAGTCCAGGAAATCAAAGGAACACTGACAGAATGGGATGTTTTTCAGGAGACACGTGTGTGCAGCGTTTCAGCCAGAGGGCACTTGGAGATTGCAAACCTGCACCCAAAGCTGAGCAGTTCAATTGTTACACGTACTGTAGACGCACAGTAACACACATCGTTATTAATTTCATAGTTTTATCTCACAAAGACACTCCATTATGGGACATTGGAGATGTGAAGTCATTCCTCTTCTCGTCTGTCTACAAGGATGACGCAGGAAGTGGTTGAAGTTGTTGACACGTCGAGACGACAGAACAGTGGTACACGTGAATTAAGTTCTTTATTAACACGATAATAACACAGAGACACCATCAGATCACTGGATTGAGGATACATACATCCTTACACTTCTGCTAAAAGACTTAAAGGAAGGCAGACGTCAGAGGAAGCATTAACGTGCGTGCAGTCGGTGCTTTGATGTGTAAGAGGTGATGTGTTGCAGAATGGCACTTGAACAAATGGACAGCTTTTGACACACTGTAGATATCCCACTGTGTGTAACTTCATCTTAAAGGAGTAATCTGCAAGGTTCTTGTTTTTCATTTTAAAGACATCTTTGACGCAAACTGATTATTACTGTTGTGGGTTTGGACCTAATCTACCCAGAGATCCGTTGGCAAGCAAACAGTGAGTCAACAGTGAGTTTCCTTGGATTGTCTGTTGTTACACTTTGAGTTGCTGTATGTGGCATTTTTTCTTCTTTGTTCTGTTCAGACATGGCGGCTAAAGCTAGTCCTGCTAACAGCCCAGTTCTGCTTCAGTGCATCAGAAAACATATAAAACAAATGTAAAACACCTGGTTATAGGTTGTTATTGTGCTACTGCAGCATATATCGATCGATCGTGATGGTTTGTGAAAATGTTCCATAGTATTACCTTTACTTTACCGGTTAAAGGTAGACCGGGATTCCAGCGGCCCTGCTCCCCTCCAGGTCTCTGCGGATGTTCAGATCCTGTGGAGATCAGGCAGAGAGAGCAGATCTTAGAAAGATCAATACTCCTTAGTGGATTTCCTATATCAACCACACTGAAATCCTACCATCTGTGACATATAGGTTGAGCGTATAAGTCACTGCTGGGTGGGATCCAATCCAATAAATCGCTCCCCACACCGTCTGTTCTTGTTGGGTTGGATCTGCTGTAGGCTTGGAGAGGTGGCTGCGTGGGGCTACCAGGTACAGGTGGAGTCTATTGTGTATTTCACTGCTTTTTCGTCTGGACTAGAATTAACGTATTCATTTATTTGTCATCTTATACACAGATACACACGGCAAGAAGTAAACGGGAAGAAACAATCACCAACATGTTTGAATGTTAGAGCTCAGAGATTCTTCCCATCGCTCTCAAAACTGCAAATTGTGTTTTTACAGGTAATTACTATTAATAGCTGTAACTATTAATAACTTCCTGCTGCTTTGTCGCCACCGTGAGGTTAGCGGGCAGCCGGGAGGGACTCCAGGAAGTGACTGCACCTGGGCCTGAAATAGTCTGCCACACAACCCCCCTCCCCCCCTTTAAAACCATAATATATTTCTAAATATTCACAAGCATGACAGAGCATATTTATATTGTATCTTTATAAATTACATACTAATATGATGATACACAGGGATTGCAATAAAAACAATTGCATATTGCACAAAAATGGAAAATCCCTAAAAAGCTAAACATAAATGTGCACAGACGGGAGAGAAGAAGAAATCAATCAATATTTATGTTATTACCTCAAACAGACATTTTGTATAGTTTACATCTGTCTTTAATAGTTGCTTGTTTCAGAAACAGCTGCTCGCCTTCTAAAAATAAACCTGTGCAGAACTGTTGACCTCTGGGAGATGGAAAAATCAATGTCACAAACTAAAGTAGAAAAACAACGGCTCCATATTTGCACCAGGAAGAAAATGGAGATCGCAACATCTGGCTTTAATAAGAGAGAAATCCAAAACAAATATTTTTATGAGGAGTAAACATTTGATAAATAAAACACCATCAGAGAGCTTCACTACTGATGGATGCACTGGGTGTCGAGACGCAGCCTGGTGACCACATGCTGCTGCTGGCAGGTTGGAGACGAACGGAAACTGGACCTGGAAGAAATGGACAAAGACTTGTTTTATATATTTAATTTAGCATCTTAGGCCATGTGCAATAACAAGGAAGAAGCGGCTAAATTAGGACATTTATCTGCGTCTGTTTGTAGGCAATAAAAACAATCGCTGACATTTTGTTTATTAATAGGCAGGGTTTGATCTGACTGCTGCTAAATGTCACTGAGCTCCCTCTTGGACACGAGGATTGAGAGTTAGTATTCATGAGGAACAATGTTTAAAACCTGAATGTTTCTATATATAACAGCAAACGTTTGACGCTCTTCTTTTAACAGAACAAAGCAGCCCGCACACATTCAGCATGAAAAGGTAGAGGAATATACGAGAGATTATATTAAAGATTTGTATCCAAAAGAAAAGACATGTTAGTTTTGGACACAAGGCACAATATAACATTTAAAAAACTCAAAAGATTATGTTTCTCTAGTATTCTGAATCTGCAATGGTATTCAATTAGATCTTTTAAAGTTTGTACAGTAAGACGACTGAAGTGATCTAAGATTCCTTCTTCTCGTCCCAAAGATGTAACACAATAGGACACATGGGGAAAGATAATGACGCATGAATAATTGCCTGCATATATAGAAAGCCACATTTTTTTTTGACTTTATTTTTCAAAAGAAACCCAAAAGAGTAAAAGGGTGTAAAAATATTTTGACAAACGTTATAGTCCATGGGTGTAAAATCAACTGTAGCTGCTGTTTGCCTTTCAACATTTTGCAACCATAACAGTACTTATTGCAGAAACTGGGATCAGGGCAGGAAATGAAGACGAGTTGAGTTTTAAAATTCAATATGTCTTCGGTTAACTGCTATATTTTTATTCCACGTTTCGTGGCAGCAGAACTTCCTTTTAGCGAAACTATAATGCTGTAGCACTATAAGGGCAGCCACATTGTAAATGCTACACGTTGCTTTAATCTTTACACACTTTAGTTCAGTATTTACGAAACATTTTTGACATAACATTTGACTTGAGGTGTTATTCTACGTATGATTTCACCACGTAAAAGCCCATTTAGTGAAGAAACTCTTATTCGCTTTGAAGTCGACGTGGCATTAGGCGGGGATAAACCATGTAAAGCTTCTCCCAAACTTGGTCTTCTCCATAATATTGTGCATTTTATGCCCAACGATGCCATGTTTGTACAGCTGGGGAGTCAGATCAGTGTGTAAAAGTATGACATTAACTCTGCCAGCGTTTGAGGTTTTGTTTTCACTGGGGGCTACCTTTACAAAGACAACGCCACCCTTTAAACCGTGGCCGATATAAGTGTCCACGCTATTTGTGTTTTGTTGCATGATTTGACCTCTCATGTGAAATCTTACTTCACACTTTAAAGTAAAGTATTAATGCATGCAGGTTTCCGTAGTTTGCTTCTGTAGTGGCACAACGCCCTGTTATCTTTTTCTCGATGAGTTAGGATGGACAGCCAGGATTTCACTTAGGCCACTGAACTAACACGAAGCGAGTGTGAGCTAGAAGCTCGACACTTTGACAATTTCCACAGACATTTTGTAATTTCACCCTGCGTGTGAAGGGAGAATTGCCCGACTCGAGATGAAAAACAAACACTCAAACAAACAAAAGCTCTCAGGTGTAATTTTCTATGTGAAGTTGGAGCCTGGGAAACTATTCTGCCAGGCTGCTCGTCAGACACAGACTCCGGGTGGCTGACAGCGGCCAACAGAGGTAAACGTCAATTAAGACGTTACAGTAGATGACAGGCCTAGAGAAAACAGTGGTGAGAGATGCCATCTGGGGCGGACTGTGTAAACTGAAGGTGTCTGAACACGATGCTTCAGATATGGCTAAAATGTTAGCAGCTTTAGACTTGCCAGGTTAACATGAAGAGGCACGAGGAAGACTTCAGGTAGCTGAGGTAACCTGTAGGCTTCCTATTTATGAATTATAAGCT
This sequence comes from Cottoperca gobio, assembly GCF_900634415.1. Lineage (NCBI taxonomy): Eukaryota > Metazoa > Chordata > Actinopteri > Perciformes > Bovichtidae > Cottoperca > Cottoperca gobio. The sequence continues at coordinate 4,712,500 of NC_041364.1, forward strand.
CTTTTTTTTCTTCTGCACATTATGATTTTTTAAATATGCAACAATTTTATACGAACAATCTGGTGCATCTGTGTTTTAATGTGGCAACCATGCAGGCTTAGAGCTGTTTCCTGCAGCTTGGTAGCTCTACTATATTTAGCCTTAATGCTTAATAATGACACTTGAATGGAATTTTGAATCAAGACCGTTTGAGCGTGCAAGCTCTTCTTCTGCCTCACGCACGCGCACACACACACACACACACACACACACACATCAGAGAGTTCCAGCAGAAGGTTTATCTTTGTGCCTTTTCACTCCTTGTTTCTGTTTTTAATGTTTTATTTAGTCCAATTATGGAGCTCATGGAGCCACATGGCTTCGACATGGTAAACAGTTACAGTCTTCAGCAGGTACAGAGCACGACCTGCAGTGTGCAGGGTTCAGTAGTGAAATACAAGCCAACAGGTAAACCGTATTCTCAAAGATTTTTATACAAGGTTTGTCTCCTATATCAAATACATGCATAAGTCTCTCCTGAAGGATCAACCCCCCCCCCCACACCTTATCCCCCACTATTTCAAGGTCCATGAGAGCCGTGCTACTGATCTTTCCAGCATGCTTAATGTCTAGAAATTGATTTGGAAAGAAAACATCTCTGATCTGTGTTTTGTTTTCGTCCTTCTTTAATAGAACTTCAGAGAGCAGGAAGTGTGTGCGTCATGAAATTCGCCCTGGTTATCTGCTTTCACACGCTCTGGCCAGTTGCCTGCCCTCAAACAGCACCAAGCCTCCACTATGAGAGGGGCTGATACACAACGTCCACACATTCATACACATGCGTGCAGATCCACGCACCAGACACACAACATGCGTGCAACAGACACCGGCGGTGAGCAAGATTACATCTCGTTGTTCGCTTATTCTCAAGCATGCAGACATAAACGAACAGCAGCAAGTCAACATTTCCACACTAAGCACACTTTCAAAGCCAGAAAAACATATAGATTTTAAATGTTGCTGAAAGAAGCAGAGCAGCTCAGATATATATAAAGCTAATTTGAGGTGAGAGCTGAGATGAACGGTTGTGCATCTTGTTATGGAGAACTTCTCCTCGGGCCTTAGGTGAGGGTGAGAATGTGTTAGGTCACACCATGTGACCTTTAGCTGAAGCCGCTGGGCTGCCATTGGTCCAGAGCCAAACCCCCAAACCCTCAAGCACCCACCTCCCCCCCACCCAGACACACAGCAGCCCTCTTTGCTGCCTGACCGCTGCACTCAAAGTGCTGAGACTAGTTGTGTGTTGGTACACCCTCTATCTGCTCTGTGGCTTTTGTCCTACATCTATTCTGAAGCACATATAGTGTTTTTTATCAAATTAAATTAAACACCTTTTGTGTGTAAACATATCTGCAAGTGTGTGTGAGTGTGTGTGTGTGTGTGTGTGTGTGTGTGTGTGTGTGTGTGTGTGTGTGTGTGTGTGTGTGTGTGTGTGTGTGTGTGTGTGTGTGTGTGTGTGTGTGAACACTTTTACCATTATGGCTGCAGTATTTGTAAGCTTTTGACCTGAACATGTGCCGATTAATAAAAAAACAAATATACCCCCCTGTGGCAATAAATTCTATCTTTTGGATACACATTTGGCTTTAACAACCTGACATTTTTCTGAATTGCCACTCAAGTGAAAGTCGTGATCTTTTTTTAGTTTTAAAAGCTGCTTGGTCTCAGCACTTGTGTCCTGCTATGATTAAATTGTGGCCTGTTGCATCGCTGCCTGCTTCAAAAATAAACTATTGATCAGAACCACCCATGCGTGCCCTGAAACATCCGAAATCTGTGTTCATTTCCTTAACCCATAACCCACAGCTCCATCTCATCAGATACAAACACAACATAAAACAGATTTAAATAAAAATGCTTGTTTAATATCCTGTTTGCTCGAGTAGAAATACGTAAATGCTTTATGTGCCTGTCGTTTTGAAGAAGAGGCGCACGTGCACAAAACAGAATATAACTGATATCAGAAATGAATATGAACTTCTAAATTATGCATTTATATGTGAAGCTTAAATAGTTTCCATATGTATTAAATACATGCAATACATAACTATTTGTCTGCTAAAATGTCCTGCATTCGCTTTTTAAATCCTCATCCTCGTTTTAGTTCATAGTCATAGTTTCTTGGTTGAAATGCCACAAACATGTCAAAGAACTTGTGCAAATCAACGTGTCGTTTTTCATAAAAATGCTCCTCGATTTGAATTCCAGGCCTCATTAGTGTGTAATTAGAAAACATGCTCCTTGATATCTCGCAGCGTTATTTCTAAACTCCAAACCCGCCGCTGCATGAATATTGAGATTGTTAATTATTTAGATTGGAGGTGTAACGATACATGTTTGGATATTTGCACTTCCTCGCTTTCTATTTGAATTCCCAGGGGGAGAGCTGTGTCTGCTCGGTGTGTTACTTCACATTAAGTTAGCTAGCGGAACAAATCTCACATTAAGATGTAGTAGTGCGCTTTTGCTGTCCGAAAACAGGCAGGGCAAATATGAATTCGGTTTAACCAGAGATTGTTTGTTGCAACATGAACTACATGTTTATAAAGTTCATTATGTATATTTCTCAGGTATTATTATGCATGTTATTATGCATGGGAAGCATGTCGTTTTCTAACTTTTAAAATTAGTTTGGTTTGACGCATAAATGACTCTGCAGCGTCTGAATTTAGAATATTAATATCAGATAAAAACGTGAGCAGACTATAAGTAGCCATGGTGCAAAAAACAAAGATTATTTTGTGAAATGTATCTGCGGAAATGTATAATTACACACGAGTGAACATGCAGCTTCAGAAGTTAAAAGGCACGTGTGTTGTTTTCCATTGAAACTTTAATAAGTTCTTACCTTGTGCAGGCTGGAGAGAAGAGAAGAGGCTAAAGGTCTGCAGTCCTGCGCGCCGTTTCAGCCAAATGAACGTTTCCCACTGAAGCCTCGTCTCTTCAGGTCATCCTCTGTTCACATGTTGATTGTGTGGATGTGTATTGAGACTGCAGATTTGCGTATTCGTCTCTAACAGCAGCCGTGGCTTATCCCCTGTCAGCTGATTATTGTTCCGCGTCACCGTCTCCATCAAAAGGTGACTCCAACAAAAGGGGCCCGTAGCTTATTTAGAAGAAAATCTAATTTTGTAAGGAGAGTTCAGGAGTTCAGGATGCGCACTGCAGCTCGGGAACTCAGTTGTATTCATAGATGTACAAAGAGAAGAATGCTTCTCTTGTGTTTTGTTATTTAGCATTTATTTTATAAAAAAACAACATTTGGACTAACTCATTTATTTCTCCTCATAATAACATCCCAAGGCCTATTAAAGCATGACATCAGATCCTAAATCAGCTCCTTTACCAAGCGGCTACATTTGCTTTGTGTTCTTGAATATTCTAGTTATTTGTATAGCGATGAGTGATTTAATGCAATATAAACACAAACAACATACATGATCAACATTGTGAGGCTGAACAATTAATGCCGCTCAGCCTGCAAACCTAAAATCCTACTTTTGTTTATGCATCTCTTTTTTCTGCAGGGTGTGTTGCAGTGTTTCCTTCCCGGTGTATCCGCTCTGCCTGCAGCCACGAATCTGCACTCGTCCCCCGCCTCCTTTAACATACCTCTGTATCTCTGTGTCTCTGTGTCTGTGTGTGTGCGCGTGTTTGCTCAAGCTTGTGAATCATCGTTTCCCTAGACCGTAGCTTTGTTTTGCTTTGGCTCATTTACGCACTATAATGACTTAAAAAGTGCCAAATTACAAAAGAAAGGCCCGATGCAAAAGCAAACAGATGCATGTGTAATGCAGGTAGGCTGCATACAGATATGTTAAAAGGCAGCACGACAAAAAAATGAATTAGATTTCCCACATTTTATCAGTAAATATGAATTTAGACAATTACATTTTTATAAAAATCCTTATTTCAGCATTAATTGAATCATATAATGTATTTAAAGATGTGCATTATAAAAGGCTTTTCTAATGATCCCCTTCAGAGAACTACAATCTCTTCTGAGTTCAAACCCTGGAGAAAAAAACAAACCCTAATGGACTGTTGTCGCTGTTGTGTGGCCCACCTCCTGTTTGTTGATTCCCGTGTTATTTCAAGCACCAGTGACCAGCCGAGGCCCTTGGCTGAGCAGGCAGACATGTATTCAGCAGTTAATCTGACGGAGCATCTCGCTGCTATGTGTATTGGAGCGGCCCATTGTTTTCCTCTATAGATTAGCCGCACAAGCACCTCACATAATCGAAAGGCTATAGACAGACTGTCATTGCTTTACACTCCACTAACAGACTACCAACACAAAGATTCAATAAAATCAGAATGTTTTTGAACAATATATTTACTTCCATTAAATAAAACACAATAGTTTTTTTGGATGTTGAAAAAAAACAAAACATAATTCCGTACCAAATAGTATACACAGAGCAAAAACCAAATAATTTGTCGCAGGAACATTTTTGATGCTTATTCTTTTTTTTTTTTCTTTTTTTTTAAATCCAGAATTGCTAGTCTAAATCGATATTCACACAGACATTAATAATAAATTTATAATATGTTAGAAACACACAACTGGTGCGTTTTTAGTATGTACATTCCCTTTTGTTTGCAAGCAAAACATGATTCCTTTTTAGGGTTTTTTTTCCACATGCGTTGATAAATTGAACCTAGAGAGGACTGGAGGGTTATAGCGCATTCGCTTCGACAAACAGGAGATGATAATTCAAATATATATACAACCTTTTCAGTCAACAATTAACGTCCAAAATCCACCAGAAAAAAAACCCCTCATGACGAGCTACGAAGAATAAAACAGGTCTTTTTACTCTGGCGCAGTCTGAAGCAGGCCTGGACTCATCAAAGGGGAATAAACCTAAAATCTCCCGTTTCAGTTTGGACTCCGACCTGGAGTTGAGCTTGTTTCAGTGGTTCAGTCTTCTAGTGCCCTTTTTGAAAAATGAAAAAGTAGTTGTAGTAGTCTCTTGTTCCTGTGGCCGGCTGTTTCTGATTACCCACACACTGCAAAAAATGACCACCATAACAAGCCATTTGGTCTTGTGATCACCCTCAAAATCATATGTTTTCCCCCCAAAAAATTAATGGATGGAATAATCTCACTTGTTTCTTTGAAGAGTTTGGGGGTTCAAGGAACAAGTGGCAATATCTTGAGGAAAAAGTCAGAATAATGCAAGTCACACTCCAACTAGTATCAAGAAAAAAATGCCATATGATCAAGACATTTCCTGAAACACGTGGAAAAAGTACAATTATCTCACTGCCTTTTAGAGAAAAAACAACACTTTAAGCGTCACTACACCTATAATGACTTGTTAAAGTGAGTATTTTTTGCAGTGCAGATAGGTATTAGACTGGTCTGTCCACGGCGTATTGGCAAGCGCTCAGATTAGCGGCTGGATTCTGCACACTGGCGTATCCAAAACTCGAGTGCTGCTTGGCTTTCAGTCTCAGGCTGGCCAGGCTGGAGTTACAAGTGTCCCTGTACACATAAGGAGGGGTCGGAGGCGCGTAGGGGCACGCCGAGGTGGGCACCCCCGAGTTGAGAGACGGGTTACTGAGGTTGTTCAAGTTATTCAGGCTGTTGAGGCTGGAGCCCGGCACGCCGGTGACCGCCGATGGCACCATGCTGGAAGTCATGGAGGATATGGAGTTGGGCGGCGAGAACATGGTCTGCGAGGATAAGGGGTTGACGTTCATGGAGTTGAAGAAGGGGAAGCTTTTGGTGGATAAAGAGGCCGACGTGAGGCCCTTGGCGGCCCAGTTGTTGTACGTGTAGCTGGGGTACATGTCTTCGTAGGGCTGCATGAGTCCATTGAACTGCGGGCCGAAGCCGTTTTTGCAAAGCTCGGCTTGTTGGTTCCTTTCCCGTTTCCTCCACTTGGCTCTCCGGTTCTTGAACCAAACCTAGAGCGAAGGAAATGAGAGCAGGTTAGAAATTATTTTTGAGAGTTACTTCATCTTTTATAGCCTCTGTATTTCTTACAATGGCTAATCTGGGCATAGTTATACATTTTAATATCAGACCCACCATCTTTTAATTTCGGGGTGCTGGTACTTAATTTCACATGTAAATCATTATATAATATAACGTCTGTAAATCCCCCCCAAAAAACATGTATTAGTCTTTTATTTCCCTGTGCAGACATGGCCGCTTTGATTCCGTCTTTATCTGAGCAGAATACACACCGGGCTCTTACTGCAGCATCTTAATGTGTATTCCTCTGCAGGCTCCCACAAACACGCTGACCTTAATCACACAGCACCAGGGCGACAATCGCAAAATACAAGCTTTGCACCTCTTTCACACGAACAGGGGAACACGACTGGTATCTGTCACCGACAAATGTCAACAGCCGCAACTGGTAACAACGTAATCGCGTGTAATTACACTTAATGAGCAAATAACAAATAATTAGTAGTTGTCCTATTTTATTATGAAATTACTGAACAGAGTTAAGTGTGCCGAGAAGCACACATTAAGTCATGTGCTGAAATTGCTTATTTTGTAGTGTGTGCAGAGGATTGGAATTATATTCAGCCTAATAGAAAAACATATACAATCTAATTACATTGAGCGTGAACCAGCAGTTTATTTAAACAAGACTCTAATTATTTGTTTTCCAGCTACATTATTTTTAAGGAAAGTTCAGCTGTGCGTAAAGTTTGGTGTCCATGCGGAATAAGGTATTAGGTATTTGTAGGTTAACCGGGCACTTGGCACAAATTACCCGAAATTATACACAAATTGTTTTTGTTTGCACCCAAGGGAGTACTCACCCTGACCCGGGCCTCTGTGAGGTTGGTCCACACGGCTATCTCCTCCCTCGTGCTCATGTCCGGATAGCGATTCCGCTGGAAAGTGGCCTCCAGCTCCTGCAGCTGCTGGCTGGTGAAGTGAGTCCTCTGCCGCCGCTGCCGTTTCTTTTTAGAAGGGTCATCTGAAGAGTCGTCGTTTTTATTTTGGTTCTTTTCTTTTTCTGTCAAGAGGAAAGAAATTGATTCAGTCAGGGTCAGGCGGATTAAGGCCTGTATGCTAAAGAGAGGGGAAACAATCCTGAATCCATGACATGTTGGGAAATGGATGAGCTGTTTAGTCTTCACTGAGGAACACATGCTCACATTCATACAATAAACTGTTGTTCAAGTTTTAAATTGTGCATTTTCCTTCATTTTATAGAATTTTAGTTGACATTTTGATTTAATCTGGGCACGGATTACTAACGGTAATGCCTGGCTAATTGCAGTTGCACAAAACAAACTCTCTTTAATTAACATAACAGAAACTTTCACAACAACACACAGACTAGTGTCAAAAGTAATTACGTGTGAATAAAATGACAGCTATAATCGCCTATTTGCATGCATGTAAAACTCCCTTTACGTTTGAGTAATGGGAGACATCTTTTGTTTGATATCGAGATGACATCTGCGGCGCCTTGCTGAAAACATCTGCACCCCGGGAGGTTCTTACCGACAGACTCCGGACTGGACGTGTCCGACACCGTGTGCACCTCTAACCGGTGTTTAGAGTCCACAGACCGCTGCAGCGGCTGTAAAGTAGAGGCCATTGTCAGAGCCGTGTGGTGTGTGGAGGCAAGTTTATTCCCTGTGAGGTGGTGATGGTCTACGTGTAAAGGATCCCTCATAGAGTTCATCAATAGAAGATCGCAAATCGGGCTGTCAAAAGCAGAGTAAGTCCCTTTAGGATAAGCAAAAAGTCCGTTTGCGGAATGTGTTCAGTTCTCCAAAAAACACGCACAGCAGAGCAGTCCCTCTTGCGGCTGAGATGAAACCTTCTTTCTGTTTAAACTGGAAAATGCTTTAAAAGAGGCCATTGAGTGCTGCCATACTAGCACCGGTGGTAAACGGCGGCTACCTCGGCTGACTATCAGAGTGACAAGGACAGGTAGGTGATATTAGATCCAGAGGCATACACACACTACACCGCTCTCTGTTCATTTCAGCTGTTGCCTGCGCACTGCCTATCCACTGCTCTCTCCAGTCATCCACGTCACCATGTTGCGCCCGCCCTATTCTCTCTGACAGGCACATCCATGTGGATATGACGGTGTGCCCAACCAACCGGAGCTCACAGAAACGAGATATGTGTGCCAATGTGTTTATGCCGGAGCTGGTGCTTATTTTTCATTTCCAAATAAAAGCATGTAAAGAGAGATGGGACGCACGGTGTACCCGCGGCGCTCCGTTGCGCAGCAGCCCAAGACCAAATAAAAATGAAAATAACACAGTTTGGCCTCATTTTATGAGATGGGTCCAGTGGCCCAGTAAAACGATGCAGTTCTATTGATACCCAAGCTGAGCCGCATGCTCGCAGGCTCTGTCACTGCAGTTTACTCAGGGACTCAATGTGGATAAAGCGAACCACCGAGCGGATTGTATTGAAAGCCGTATGAAAAAAAGATGCACACTGAATATCAAACACAACAGCCCACTACAGCACCATGATCCCGTGAAAGGACACGCGATTAAAGGGAAATGTTAAAGTGGCTGCAGCTCACGCATGCGGATGCAGCATTATAGTATCATGTATTCATCCAAAGGCTGTGAAGTAACAGGACGTAAGAAGGGGTTCAATTACTGAAAGGCAAACATCCACTAATGCATTCTTATTCTAATCCTCATATCCAACTTCATACTTGGATACGGAGTACAACGTGGTTTGATATCTACCTCATCCCTGTATGCAGACATCCTCAGGAAAAGCATTGTCATACTACTTGTCAAATGAGACGATCCTCTGGACCTCCCCAGAGCTAAGGTTCAAATATCCATTAAAGCAACCCCACCGGGGCCACAGTTAACCACGCAGACTCAGATTGTTGACTGCGGATTACTTTATCTGGGTGCTTAACTGGATCTCTCTCTCTCCACTTTGCGTTTGGACCCCTCAGTCGTTCCCAGCCAGCACTCCTGTAGTGTTTTTTTTTCTAATCTGATAAGACTCTCATTTGCCTAAGAATTTCTGAAGGAGGACTTTTAATGAGTTTGAGATGATATGCCAGCACATTTCTTTAACCTATAACTCCCCAAAGATTGTGACGCGTTAAGGCAAAGTAAACATGGCTAATCAAACAAATGCGAATTAAAATTTCAAGGTGGAGGGGGGGGGGGGGGGGTTCAATCAATCAAATCAATCACGTTATTTATATAGCCAAATTACAAAATTTCCTCGGGGGGGGCTTTACAGTCTGTACAGCACACGAAACCCTCTTGTCCGTAGACCCTTGGACATGGAAACACTGGTGGGGGTGGAGTAATGTCAACTGGGTAACAGGTGATTGAAGTGATGGACTAGAGAGGAGGACACGTTCACGCCAATTAGTGCAGTTCATACCAGTGGAAGTGAAACATGACTTTATTGTGGTAGTTGATTGTATTTTTCTTATTCTATAACACAATTGGTTCATCATCATCATCATCATCATCATCATCATCATCATCATCATCATCATCATCATCATCACACTTCCCATCTCCACGTGGCCAGGCGGACGCCCATTCAGCCAGCACATTTGGATTTGGCGCTGTTTAAGAAGTTACTGGGCTAATCCCGTGAAAGCCCCTGATATATAAATACCAGCAGACCATAGACTGTATGCAACACGCACGCGCGCGCTCTGAGGGACGGGAAGAGACTTTATTAAAGCATAGGGAGCCAATCTCTTCTTATGCAGAGCAACACAACCTTGTTTGGATGAGTTAAGATGATGCACATTTAAAATTATAATCTTTCATGTGTAATTTATTAATGTTGAAAAAAAATTAAACGATACACCATTTCCTAAAATTCCCTATAAAGCCGTTTAAAATGTATAATATAAAACATATTATTAGGCCTATTTCATAATTAATAATGTGCATTAGATAAACTTGATTTTATTAATAAAATAAGGCTATTTTTATTAAAATAACTATGTCAAGCAGCGAACAGTCTGTTGCTCCTTTTTTTCCCTTCCAGCCGTATTGTAATACTAAACTTGAAGTGGATTATCGGTTTCCTCTTCATTTCTACCTTCTGAATGCTTTATCTCTCTTCTGCGGATTACTGCGCGCAATAGGCCTCCACCATCGAGGGCCATTAATTAGCAATTCAGTCAATATAGGGGGAGACGACAAGGCTTTTTACATAGGATTAAGGGGACATCAGATTCCTCCATTAGTATATTCCTCCTCACGAATAGGCTTTCATTATACATTTAGTTTTCCCCGGAGTCAATCCAACAAGCGCTGCATATATTACAGCAAAACAGTTGGCGTTGGTGTGTCTATATTTGCAAGCATCACTCTGACTCCCCCCCGTGTAATTCTGTTTTTATTTTAGTTATCCTATTATTCTTAATCGATGGTCGTTCACACGGTGCAGCTGTGAAGCTATGATCTGCAACACATAGCCCCATCAATGTCTGCTAAATGAAAAAGAATGAGAGTTATTGGTTATTCGTTTAAGACCCTAACAAGACCTGATGTCATTTCCCCGCCACATTAGAGAATAATTAATAAATCTCAGTCTGTCGAGTGAGGGATTTTAGCTTTTGTTTAGTCTTTTTGTTTTATTTGTAGATGTTATTTAGGAAAAAATGTTGCCGTAAATACGAATCGAAGTATAAAACCACATGCACATATTGTGTCGGCCTTATTGCGCCACAGTGCTGTGAACTGTTTAAATTAAATGGTACAATAAGTTGTTTAAGTGGTCATATAGGTCCTTCTTCTAATTCCAACAAATAACGTCGCTGCAGATCTGTCATCCTGGTCAAACCACCGCATGATGCTCTGAAGCTGCAGATCCACATTGGACCACCAGGTGTCCCTCTAACACAGCACACAGCCCGGATTCACGCACAACTTCTCCACACTGACGAGCCCAGAGGCCAGCATAGCTGTGACTACTGAACATTTTGGAACAAACCAGTGACATCCACTGCAACAAATCCAAATAAAGCAGCTTTTTTACCATCACAATGTTTTATCTCTGTCTTAAAGTGAGAGTTGAAATTGTGAAGAACATATTAGTGAGACATCAACGTCTTTAATTAGGAAAACCTCACAAATTAGCTCGTTCAGTACTAGAACAGTCCACAAAATGAGGTTTAAAGATAAATATATCAGTGTTTGGACCACTTCTGAATAAGGGTGAATTTATTAAAAATACAGTAAATAATAACTGTTTATAATAATGTTTTTTTAATGCACCGTTTTTGTGTAAATGGATTAAATGAAAATACAAAAACTAAAAATTATAATATTTATGTACAATTGAAGTGACAATTAGTCTGTCATATTAAATCCCCAACATGTCATGTTTTTTTTAGGCCTATTTTATCTGCGATGTGTGAGGATCGCACTGTATTGATGATGGAAGATGGATTAAATACTCACCTATTTGTGCGCAGGTGGTGGCCAGTTTGCGGCAGTGGGAGTCCATTATGGCAATTAAAGGAAACGGCTTCTGTAAAAACAGACAAAAGAGACATAATTAGCCTTTAAGTCTGGTAAACAACCCCGCTGTGTTGGTCACTGACATCCAACTCTACTTCTGCACTCAATAATTTTTGGAGTCAACATAAGACTAAAAGGAATAGTGATGTGCTCAAAGGATAAGTATCAGATTGCAAAGACAGAATTGCTGGTGGTCTTAAGGAAAAAATGTCCTATTGATGCAAAAATCTAGATTCAGACTTTCAACGCGTGTAAAAGCACGCGCAGTTCTGTTTGTTATAATAAAGTAAATTCATAAAAACAAATGCATGAAAGAAAGTTGGGAAGTCAGCGGCGGCACAATTACACTGGCTGCAAATATTTGCATTTGAATGATTCTCTTTCGGGTCTCAAAGTCTCGTTTTTCTTGTAGAAATGCGTCTGTGATTGATTTATTCCCAGTTTAATTTGACTTGTGAGGAAATAACTGTCCATTTTCGGATCTACGGCGGAAAACCTTCCTGGAATTAAACAAAACAAAAGGAAACAAGATGATTTGCGTTGGAGAAAAATGAATATTGTCGCCGTTATTCACTTAATTTAGGACAAATTAGAGTATAACACGCAATTTCTTTTTAATTGCACGTCACATATTTTTCCAGAGATTTATTTTTGTGCAGACTGAATATAAAACCCGCCGTGTTCTGCTGTGTTTTGGTGCAGCCTGCAGTTGGATGTGGAGTGATTCCGTAGTAAAATTACGGGATTAGAGTCTGATTGAGATGTCTGTCGGTGGGATATTACAAAATTCATTATCGCAGCCCTCATACTACCTCGATATGAAGTTACACAGATGGGGTTTTATTAGTCCAGGCTCACACTGTTTGCTTATGATAATTCAAGTCGGGGGGAATTTGCATGCAGTCATGCTGTTAACCATTTTCCTCAGCTCTTCCCTTCACCTGCTCTACATCATCTGATGTTTTTTTTTCTCTAATTCAAAAGATGCAGATATTGGAGGTTAACTTTTACGGCGTGTACCTGCACAACCTTTCTTCCCATCCGTCCTCTTTATCCCCACTGCAAAATGAAATAGTGGGGGTCAGGCTGTAGGGTGTAAGGTTATTGCATACGGCTCAGTGTTATCTAATCAGTGAGATTTAATGAGGGGGGTCCTTCCAATATTTCAGCCTGCCTGGCTGCTCTGCGGCCTTTGAAATCACACCCTGTGTTATTTATGTATTTTATTTATATTTAGTAAAAAAAAATAGACACAATTTCTACATCGAACAATTTGTTTGTATATAATTTGTTGTACATATATTCAACATTTAAAGGCATTGATTCCCTTAATAGTTACAGGAAAGATGCATATTTAAAAAATGAAAATAAAAAGTGTATTATTTGATACATAAACATTTTAGTCAAAGAAAATCGATAATATCACGCTATTTTAAAAATGCTTATGGGGCCAAAAATGTACCTATAATAAATGACATGGGCTATATTTATATATGCGTCCAATAATAATAATAATAATAATAATAATAATAATAATAATAATAATAGGCCCCTTACTAATAATCCTAATACTTTCTGATCATGGTTTGGTGGTATTAAAGCCTAGTAATACATATTTATTTCTGTATTTTCTAACATATGCCGTAGTGTAGATAAAATAGGAGCGGTTTAAAGATATAGCTGCAGTCATATTATGATTACTTATATTAATCCCGTTCATCCATTCATGCTCACTCCACGGACGCTCACCACCAACAGTTGAAATGAATCAGTGACTCACGTGGCACGAGGCCCAGTGCAGACAGAAAGCTGGCATTGCCTCACACTGGCTTTACTTCTGAAATTAACACCGTAGAGCATGAGACTGCAGCCTTTACCGGGAGATGAATCGACTAACCTCCACCATATGGTCCCGTATTAATTAAAGGCGGGAGACCGTGAACGTCGCCTCTTTTTCTACCCAAATGTTTTTCTCCCTATATTATAAAAGAATGCAGAGGAGGGTAAAACACATCTGAGCTCGCGCTACTCCACTATTAACAGGGTTATAAACAAGTTGCTCTGAGAGCTAACTCATCATTTTATTTAGGCTCGTTTAGGACACTTCATAGTTGGGTTCACTCACAATTTGAAGCATTTTATTGGAATTAGCGTGAACTTAAATCATCCTCTTAGAGCTCAACACAGACGCATTGAAGAATATGATGCTAAAATTGCACACGTGTCTATTTTTTCCCTGATACTTTAATGGATATGTAACAGTTTCTTACAATTATCACCAACTGCAGGACAGTACAGTTCAGTTTACCCCCCCTTCTTTTTGTATTTCCCCACACTCCATCACCGGTAATGATGCATCATTATCATCTGTCGACCTGTAAAGCGAACCCTGCCCTCGCATCACTTCATGCTCCTTTATGTTACAGCCACGGCTTTGAAATGCACATAGGAAACGCACCGAACAGGCAAAAACAAGAGGTGGAACAAAGTCCTTCACTTGCATGAACTCGCATATCAGTTTTATTTATTTTTAGTGCCTCTGCTCCTCCTCTGCTGCACTTACCAGTTGTAGACACCGGTGGGTTTGTCTTTCCCAGCCGTCGGCGTTTTATTCTATATGGAGATTAATTCCACCGTCCAAACACACTCGGACACCAGTAGTTGTGTTTATAGCGAAAATTCAGGCAGACTTCAAGGTCCAGTAGAGCTGAAGTCTAAGTTTCTGTCCGGAAATGTGAGCCTTGTGTGGATATGGCTCCCCCGCTATGTTATCCAAAAAAAAAAAGACGCAGCTCTACCTTTTAGGAGAGTTTCATGTATGCGCATAAATAACCATCTATTTACGGTGCGAGGAGAAATAGCGAAGGAGGTGCTTTCATCCGAGTCTCCCCTTGGTTCGTCCTCTTCTGTCTTCCTCAACTTTTTCTCCCCTTGAAAGACGCTCCAAGAGTGGCGCATTTTTTTTCCTCCTTCTTTTGAGCTCGGAGAGGGACCCCGTGTGTGTGTGTGTGTGTGTGTGTGCGTGTGTGCCTTTTTAAAGGGGTGTGTTTGTGTATGTATGCGCCTGTGCCTGTGTATTCTAGCAGAGGGCAAACTTGGAGCTTCTCAACTTTCAACAACAATCAAACAAAAAAAAAATTCCGGATGGCATCTTTAAAAAGCACAAGCATGTTAAAAAAAATAAACAAAACACTGATATTCCTGTCAGCCCTCCCCGGTGCGCTCACTGTAACATTACACCATTTGAGGTGCAGGCATGCAACACATATAATGGTTCAATTTGCCTAAACCCAACCTGCAATTTACAACAAGCAACACGACTGCTTATTATCTAAACTCTGCGCGCGCAAAACAAACAACAGTCATAACCACGGATTCACTAAACCCACTCACTGGCAGTACATTTAAAGAAATGCTGTATTTAAAGTCACAGATACGGATTTCAATGGCAGCCTATTATGTAATCAGCAAATTAGAGCCTAATTAACACCCAATTAAGCTTATTGTTTGACCGGTGTAGACACTGATTATAGCAGAATTTACACATTGAAAAAACACAATATTTGGAATATTGAGAGGAAAACAAAAACGGGGCTATTTAAATGGCTGCATTAGGCTCCTTCAGGGCCAGACAGAGTCCTATCGTGTTGCGGATTTATGTGCAGATGAAGTGAACAGCTGGCTCGGATGCAAATGTTCTTTTATAGATCCGTTTCGTTAGATACAGACTGATTTTCCATTCGCATCTTAAGTGAGGCGAGCAGACCGGACGTAGGCCCGCGTTCCCCGCGCCTAATCCGTCTTTTACATTTTTAGTCATACTCCCATTAAACCAGTAATTAATGCGCACATCCACACGGGAATTTCCAGGCAATAGGGGACACTGAAGCAAAGCAAACCCATCATCAACCCCTCCATCCCCCGAACAAAATGAAATGAATCAGGAATGGTTTAGATCCTGGCATCCCAAACACATAGGTAATATAATAAATACTTACTGCTGCCTTATATAGACGTATAAAGGAGGAATTATAAGGCTCAATGTATTTCTAAATAGCTGATTAGATCAGGTTTATTTAGTCAGGACTATAGACATTAAATTAAGTAAGTTTTAAGAACAGATAAATTCCTCTAAATCTCCTGCATAGGCCCAAAAAGGCCATATTTTATTAATGTTCCACTCGCGTAAACACACGTGCAGAGAGAGGGAAAGAGCATTGGGTCAAATGCAAACCAATATAGGAACAAACAAATAAAAAATGCATATTTGCCAACACAGCTCGCTTAGTTCTTCAAATGCTGACCCGTGTGCTCTAATATGAGATGTAGTAATATGGCTACGCATAAAAGCACAAACATGTGCACACACAGACGAAAGGCAAGTTAACGACCCCGGAGCCTGTGCAGAAAACATCAAGCCTGCATCAAGCCTGCATCAAGCCTGCATCATGCACATCTTCAAATCAGCCCCCCCCTGCGCGGGATGAGAAGGAGGCTGGAGAGGCGTGATGGTTCGGCTATATTCTCCTCTTACCTTCTTATACAAAGAAAAAAAAAATCCGTCAAGAGCCTCCTCTTTCTCACGCAGAAAGGTGCAGAGGAATGCCTGAAGTTCAGAGAAGACTCATGGCGGGTATGAAATCTTTCGCCTCGGGGGCAAACCGGCGGCTTCTTTTCATTTCAAGCGCTTATCGATTCGCCGTTGTCATCTTTGGCGACGCAGAAGGACACTTGAAAGAATTTCTGATGGGGCTGTGATGTGAGAAACGGGGTGACCTGCTCTGCTGGTGCTCTCTCCTGATTCTTAACGAGCACATCAGTCCCCCAGCGTCAGTACAGTTGGACATTTCAACTTTTCCCTCTCTTGCATACTGGAGAGGACTTTAAAACACTCTTTCCTGCTTTCCATGTGTGTCAAAGGGTCCACTTTAAAAAGGAGAGAAGATGGATTGCTCATCACGTCCAATCACACGCATGCACGCACGCACACACGCACACGCACACACACACACACGCACACACACACACACACACACACACACGCACACACACACACACACACACACACACACACACACACACACACACACACACACTAAGGCCATTGTATTATTTTTTAAAGTGTGAACTTTTTATTTTAAAGTTTTATTTTAAATGAATTAGCTTTTTTTTTTTGCTGATCATTTTATACTGTGATTGATCACAGCTCTTAAGCTTCACACCAGTGCAGACTTCAGATCATCTCAGAACATATTATGCACATAATTATTTAAAACGCAACATATTCCCCCTTGCAGCTAATAATTAGAGCTGAAAGGCCTGGCAGATATGATTATTCAATGTATTCTGGATAATTCATCAGAACCTGTGCACAGAGATCAGCGATAGTGATGACTGTGAGATATTTTAACACTTGTTATATGGGTTCTATTGTGTGCCAAATTGCACTTTGACACAAGCTTCTTAGTGTTATTGGAAAGAAATTGGGGCTTAATTTCTAAATGACATGTAGAATAAATGGTTTTCTATGACGTCTTTTCTCTGCAGCCTTTACATCCTGCTCATGCAATGAGGAATCCATTGAACCACAGTTAAATCAGACACAAACTAAATGAGTTTGTCTCAAACCATGACTTTTGCATGAATTAAAATGAATCCAAACCTTTTTTTTAAATTATTATTACATACAAGTCCTGTCATCATTCTGTTGCACCGGGAAGCTTGAGTAATGCAAATGTGAAGTGGTTCCATTATTCAGGGGTGTCTTTTACTGAGAAACCAGCCTGATTTTCTCCTTTTTTTCCCTTCAGTTTAAGCCTCAAACCACATGCGATTGTCGCCTAGTGTTCTGTCTGGCCAACACTCTGTGGCCATGTAATAAAATTTGGAGTCAAATTGGTGTTTCCAAAGCCACAAATCTTTAAACAAATCAGTTTATGTACTGCTAATATGTTAGAAATAAAGTAACGGCTGAGAATTTAGTTTTATTGTTGGGGCGTGACTTATCTACAAATGAAAGGAGGATGAATAGGGAGAGAAAGAGGAGGAGGAGGAGGAGAGGATGAATAGGAAAGACAAAACATCAGATGAGTCTTTCTCCTTCAAGACAGAAATATCCTGTGTGTATTTCCAATTTGTCAAGTATCACTCCAAGAACATTATTAGCGAAAAAGCTGCCTGTAAATTAACCAAATTAAAAGGGTGGCTCTTTGATGGCTCTTGAGCTTGTTGAGCGGCTTTATGCCTGATCCTTACTATTCCAGCTCTGTCACAGTACCAAAGGGAGACGAGCTACACCAACGCTAAGCACTCCAACTCAGCAACATGGCTTGTGGTTTAGAACGTTATACACGAGGCCAGTAAATGACTAACATGATAGGCTACCCTCACTTCTCCCGACATGCCCGGCTAACATGGTGTATATTTAAAAAGTACTCAGCTCTTCGTCTTTGTCTTCTTCTGTAATTATCCTATCCTCAGCTTCCAAAGAAAATGCTCAGCTGATGTCATTGTGGTTTTGGCCCCCCGACTGCTCTAATATTAATCCCATGCATGAAGCGGCTTCAAATGAATAGGGATTACTTTGAATTAAACTCTGGTCCTTGTTTTCATGTGAACACATTAACTCCTGTCATTGCTGGTCATTCAGACAAACCTGTCTCCATTCCTCTTGACTTTGGACATGACATGGCTTTGGTCAAGCGTGATTAAAACTGTCCCTGAGACTTGGACGGCATTCATTACACTGACGGCCACAGACGGGCAGCACAGCAGCGCTTTTATGACACGAGGTTGATCTTGGGGAAAGTAATAGTCGGTGCATGCATAAACACATGCGGCCTCAGCCTTAATCACAGGTGCGAGCGGGCCAATAAATTGCTCAAGCAGGTCTCTGATCAATTACATGAAAAATCAATGGGAAGCTGCCACTAACCTGCCTAAGGGGAAATCGGCCAAGAATGAAATTGGTGTGATAAAATGACTATGATGCCTCCCCACCCCGTCGATAACATGTAAAACAGTTCAGCTACATGTTAACTCTCCTGTCAGCAGACCTGAGGTGGACCCAAAGGTCACTACTGGAATCAGCTTAGTCCTAATTGGTCTACTGTGGCAGAGAGAAAGGGGGTATGAGGAGCAGGATGGGAAGGAGCTGGAGAAATATACAGGCTGAGTGAGACGCTGGAGTGTCGGTTTGGTGAAATGTGGAGAGTAAACCTTCCAAATGTACGCTTTAAAAAAGAAATAAAAAGATGTATGTGAAAGGTTTAGGTATATATTTAATTCAGGAATGGTTCGTCCACTCACTAGCTTTTTTTTATGAAGCTTTCAACCACAACTCATGGTCTTCATCAGTGCGTGGAGTTTGCTCAGTTATGGCTGAGTTGACCCCCTTCCCAGAGATGAATCGCGTCATAAAGTTTAATACTTGGGTCACGTGACGACATCTTCACGGCAACTGTGCAAACTCCTTCTGCTCATGAAGAATGTGAGATGAGTTTGAAAGCTCCAGAAGAAAAGCTAATAAGGGGACCATGAGTTAAGAGTTGTTCTTTGTTTTTGGATGGATATATTTATAAAGTGTCATTCATGGACAAAACCAAGCTTTTTGAAAACACGTGTAATCTTAAGTAAGTCTGATCGTCAGGGATACATCGACTTTACAAACGTTAAGTTAACAGCTTCTGGCAACTGCTTCTTTGTCGACTGAAAATTGGTTTGGTTAAGACAAAAATACCCCCCCCTCCCCATTCAAACAGAAAATGGCTGACATTATTGTATTGTCAGACTGAATAATAAAGTGTAAACACGATGACAATTCAGTCTGATCATCAGGCGATCAAAGCCTAAAAGGTTTTACGTCTTTTGCTCTCGGCAAATTTAAAGCAACTTGGAAAAAGTATCATGAAGGAAGAAGTTTTGATAAATGAACAGAAACATGAGAGAAGAAGGCCCAGACATAAAAGGTAGTGAAAGAAAGAGATGCATATGAGAAGCTTCAGCTTGAAATAAAGCAAAAGAGAACTTAACGTAGATGATCCAAAGACGGGTTCAAAAAACAGCAAGATGCAGATCAAAGAGATCACCTCCAAAAGGTGGATAAAGGAGGACGATAACATAAAGACGGAGAGGCGGAGAAAGAGAAATGGAGGGAGGGAGGGAGGGTGGCTAATCTGAAATCAGGATGCTAGTCCCACGTCCTGTGTTCTGATTAGTTCCAGTGTTTCATGCTCGTCTCTGCTTTTCATGGAGCCACATCGCCTGGCTGAACTGTACGTGTGCAGAGTGTTTCCCCACCCCGTGCAATCACTGGACTACAAGTGAAACATTCGAAACTTATGGAAGACGTGGGGTCAACATCCACTCGTACTGTAAGCATGTGTTCAATATCTCTGTGTCATATCACTTTATATGTGGCTGATTTAAAAAACCCAGCGTTACAACCGTCACTCCTTGGAAGACTGTGTTGAACAATTTCACATACAGACCTCAACAGCCCTTTGGCCTTTTCCTTCAAATCAGTACTTCAGATTCACTAATCCTAGCGGGGGAGAGGGTGTGGGGGCATCCTAGAAAAGGTGATGGAGGGAGGTGGATGTGTGTACACTCATAACTCTTAATGCTAGATGCAAGATTGGCTGTGTGACTCAGTTTTGTGTGTGTGTGTGTGTGTGGGTGTGGGTGTGTGTGCAGGGATTTATGTGCGAGTGGCGTGGAAGAGAGAAAGAAAGCGAGAGTGAGGCCGTGTGTGAATGAGGAGGGTGAGGTGGGGGTGTCTAATCCAGTCCCAGTGTGAAACTGTTGACATTTGTGCTTTTTTTCCCTTCATTATGTGACTGGGGCTGTTTTGCGCTGGATTAGCTACAAATCTCCCATGCAGCACATTCAGCATGCCACTAGTAGTTTAACTTCATTAATAATGGATGAAGAGATTGTAATCCAGGAGTAAGAGAGCATGGAGGAGCACCATACACAGAGAGAGGGAGAGAGAGAGGGAGAGAGGACACCCCTCTGGTAGAATCAGGTTTATTCTTCCAAGACAATCTTGTGACGCCGATAACATTACCTGTTATTGCTGCCCACATGTAATATTGCATCAATACCTTTTGTCTCAGGCTGTAATTTGCCTGGGATCCACAAAGGTAGGGGTGTGTAATCGAATACGTGGATGGGTGAATAAAAAGGGGGAGACTTCGGAAGTCTCTGCGGTGCATATGCTAGTATCTTCCATTGATTGTGTTTACTCAAGCTTCTCATTGCAGACTATTATAGAAGACCGGGGGACACACCCTGGCCTAACAGCAGGATAAAGGGGATTAAAGGTATACGTATTCACTATTTCTCTCTCCTCTGCCACTTTTTATTTATGTTTCTGTCAACACGATGGAGATGCGGCCCGTGTCGTGTAGGTGGATTGAGTTTTTGGTTTAAACAAATTGACAACAGAGAAGAAAAAAGAACCTGTTTCATGAAAATGATGTCCAGTGATGAGACACGGTGTAAGAATAATCCTACATGTACGAGAGGATTATTTCATTTAGGGTATTGAGTGTCATGAAGTACAAACTAGATGATTGCACTTTTATTTGCATACAGGTCAGAGGGCTACTCATGATCATCCATTGATACACGATTAAGTGATTACATTTATGCACACATTAATAAAGAATAGACTAAATTCCCTGAGTTTATATGAAATAATGTAGTTTATATGTGTTTTTAAAAAGCTAGTTGGAAGAACTAGAGATGTATCATTTGCCGTGCCCGAAAAATACGCTAAAACGGCTTCACCTACAAAAATTAAACTTCCAAATGACATTATAACAAACTGCATCGTGTCTATCTTTTTAAAAGTAGGAGGAAAAAGAGGGAAACAACAAATCCAGATGGTTACAAATCAACAACTAACTGTTTACCGTTTGCCTGGTGGTTATCGGGAAAGGCCTGAGATCTTTATGTTAGTCCATCGCTACCTATTTATGTGACATTCTGCCAAAGTGGAATTACTCAAGCCAAAAAAAAAGATAAAAGTAAAGAAGAAGAATGGAGAAAAGATTGAGGCTTTGATCTTTGCAGTTGCCGTTCCCCCAGGCGGACGGACACTGAAAGCTTCAGGCTGGTAAAGTCTCGGTTGTGTTCTGTACTTGTCTGTTTCATTGTTGATAGTTTACTTTGATGCCTATTTAAAAAAAAATAAGCAAATGACAAATTGGATGTTGAATTGCTACTCTGTCCCAACCATTGTGCTAGGTTCCCTCCTGAGATTGGATTCTGAACCTTGTACAGATAAAAAACAGATGGCAGCTTTCTTTAGGGAGACATTTAGCAGGTTGATAGTGCACGCTTTTGGCAACAAAAAAAGAAAAACGGCGTGCAGTAACTGCGTGCTCACTAAAAAAACCTAATATCCAAATAAGACTGTCAGTGAAATGCTTTTAAAATGTAATCTAAAAACCACCAAGTTTACCTTAAAGTGTTTAAAATCTATGAAGAGGTGGAAACAAGTCAAACAAACTTCTCTATGTGCAGGAACAGAAAGACTCCCATGAGACGACACAAGATATCAATATAAATGTTGTGACCTCACGATGTCCAGTTTGGACATTTACAAAAGGCTCTGATCCTTTTTATACTATTATGTCAAAATTATTCCGTTTCACAAGGTGGCTGTGCTTCTTTAACGCGCTCTTTGTGTAACTGATCTTAGATATTTTATTGGAAAGATGTGAAGCTACAGACGTGTCATTAAAGCTGCCGACTGCAGCACAACAACACCTCGTAGCTTCAGGGCTGTCTCTATCAACATTTTAATAGATTTCGTTTTTTCGATGTGTATAATTCATTACACCCACAATACAAAACGGTTGCCGTTTAATGTGGTGAGAGAAACATAACAGCAGCCACAGGTGGAGCGATCTCTTGGCACAGTAGCAGCATGAATAACCTGAACACTTTCAGAAAGCCACCTGTTTGTGAACTTCCTGTTTCAGTTGATCAGAAATCTTGTTTGTTCTTGTCAGACTGAAAGAAGCTTGATTGCTCCGGGATCCATTTCCTCTCCTCCATTTAAAAGTGAGATCACCTCGCGGCGGGATTTCAGAACAAGACAACTAATGCCAATTTATATCTAAAGATCAAAGTGACGGCATAAAGAACTGTATTGATCCCAGAGGGCAAATGTGGATATTGTGTCATATCTGACAATGTCTTCATGCTTCTGAAGGGAAATAATTGTAGTTCATTTCTACTACTTCTACTATTTATCTGGCAGTAGCAGAGGCCGTGTTCAGACCTGGCGTCCACGTGAGTCTTTTGTGATCCAATAACAAGTGGGCAGCCTTCAGTACGTCAGTTCACACCTGGCATTAGAGAACGTCTCCACATGTCCCCAGTGACCACTTGTGATCGGATCTCATAAAATACATATTTTTGCCATTAGCGTGTTGTGTTGTGTGCGTACAACAGCCAAACAAACAACACACAGCGCTCACTTTAGCTCAGTCGTCGTGGACAAAGCCAGCACACGAGCAGCCTGCTTACTTCCGTCTACGCAGAGGACGTCCGTTGAATGTGGACGCTCAAAGAATGTGGCTATATGTGGCCGAGACCACCTCTGAATGTGTTCTGAGCGATCGCATCTCAATGTGTCTTGTGGTATTCACACCTGTACTCAGAGCTGTCCATCTGTGATCAAATCACTCCGCGTGTTAATCCCAGGTCTGAACTGGGCCAGATTCATACAGCGCTTCCCAAAGTTTGGCCTGCAGGCCAAATGTGGCCAGAAACTGATAACAAGACTCCCTGATAGTGACCCCCAATAGACTTGGTCTTTTTTTTTTAGATATAACGATAAATGGACTGCTTTTATATAGCGCTTTTCCAATCTTTCCAATCACTCAAAGCGCTTTACACCACATGTCATTCACCCATTCACACAGACTATCAGCTTGTCAGTAGTGATAACCATTCTTGCCCAAGGACTCTTCGACATGCTGACTGCAGGGGCTGGGGATCGAAACCACCGACCTTCCGACCATTGGACGCCCACTCAACCTTCTGAGCTGCAGCCGCCCACAATTTACATAATCAAGACTAGAAATATTTGTCTACTGATCATAATTGAATTGAATTGATGATGTCAACACACTTTAAACAGCTTCAGAAGCAATGGAAGCTGTATTGTTGGTGTTTTAAAACATCTTTGTGATCAGAGGTTCCAATCTCAGGTTGCTTTAGTGATGGGTAACATTGTTTCTTTACATTTGAATGGTTTCCGTGTGTGTTTGATAACGTAAAGTGACACTAAATGTGTATCCTAATATCCAAAATGGATGCAGATGTTCTGCTGGTTTGAGCTAAAATGTCTTTTTTAATACACAAAGTGTTTTCTGTTGCGATGGAAGAACTTTTATCAGCCGAGACAACCAGAGAGACAGAAAAGCCTGAACTTTGTTCTTGACTCTTGAAAGAAAAATGCCATGCGGAAGTTCTTTCCTAATTTGGTTACATGTCCAACAGAAAACAATTTAAAACTTATTAAAGAAACTTAAGCAAATCTAATCATCTGTCATAATGTCGACGGGTACGATCCAAGATCATATCAGTTTAACATTCCTAAATATCCTCTGTCTTACTGTCTTGTGATCTGTTTTCGGGCGATGACCCACCTCTAATGTTTTCCTTTAGCAGCCCTACATTTCAAAAGATTTGGTTTATTTCTGGGAGATGCCCAGTTTACACATTGTTGGCCAATAAGCAGCGACTGGGTCGGTTGTGGGTTTAGCACTTTGCTCAAGGGCACAGCAGCTGTTGTTGTTGAGGAGGCGGCGAGCACGTTTACCGTCCCAGCAGCGAGCATCCAGTCGCAACCTTACTTGTGTAACTATCAGATCATGTAATTAGCTGCAGGCTGTCGGAGGCGCAGGGAATACCGAGGTGGACAGCTTTGATGTGTGAGGTGCCACATTTCTGCAAATAAATGGTTAATGGGCTAAGCTTAGGTGATATCATAGTTCATTGTAATGGCAGTTGCCAACCTCATAAATAATACTTAAGATTGTTTCCAAGTACGTCTTTTGACTGACATGTCAGTTTGCTCCGGGCTGGCACTGCTGACCCCTGGCATGCTGTGAATGTCGCACAACAGTTTCCATTGTAATGAACAGACGCACAAAGACATGACTTTCATTACTAACTGAAACAGAAAACAAAGAGTCTTACAAATGTTGGTACAAAATTAGAGTAGTGGCAGTTTGTCATTGTCAAAAACGTTTCTTTAGTTTCATATAGATGCTCGATTTTTAAGATCTACGGAAATATTTTATTCTCCAACACGAACATGCAGCACTTCATTCACAACAGATTCACAGACGCATGTGCACACACTTTAACTTTAGAGAGAGAGTAATGAGAAAAATGCCATCCTAAACCCTCACAGATGGATACACTTGGGGAAAATAAAGTTTTCAAGTCAAGAAGCAAATTTATCGACTCTTATTACATCAAAGGCTTTTAATTATTTGTTTTTAGAACATTACAAGTAAAAACCTAACGGTCCACAAATCATGATTTGAAGACAACACACGGGGACAAACTAGGTCAAGGATGTACTCTAACTGAAGTGTCCCTTAAGGATTTGATCAGGGCTACAACTGACAATAACTGACGATAGATTGGATCAGCAAAAACGTTTTTCTGCTTTAACTGATCATTGTAAAGAATAATGACACCATCGGCGTTCTAGATTGGTTCCCTACAAGCCTCACTTTCACTTGGCTCTACCAAAACAGGAAGAGGATAGCACTTCGTCTGTAGCTATCCCCAGTTAACAGAGTTTGTAGTTACTATCCTCAGTAGCTGAAATGGCGGACGGTAAAATAACCAAAGTAACTGTGAAAAACAAAAATGGTGGTAGTTGCTCTGAGGAAAACGGAAAAGCGACCCGGTCGTCTTTGTGACAGCGGCGCCAACAATAATACCACTTGGAAACGAGTTGAAAAGTGGTCTGTTTCCACTTTAAGGATCAATCTGCTGACTTTGTTTTTGATCGCTGATCTTTTTCTCTCGAAAATGCCAGAAAATAATAAATTTACAAAGACATTTTAGAAGCTAGACCCAGAAAAGACTTCGCTTGATAAATGACGTAAATGATTATTGTATTGTTAATTGGGAAGGAGATGTTGTCGCTAAGTTTGCAATTGTTCTAACTGAAGAAAAATCCTTAAATATTGCGCATGTACACTTTGGGTTTAGGGGTCTTGTTGAAGCAACTGAGGCTGAAATCTAACCTCTAATCCTTTTGGCTTCAGGACGGTCTCTCTCATCACACAAGCCAATCCTGCCACTCCCTTCTTCGTTCCCATTTTCCATACTTCCCCCTTCCCCTTATATATCTACATACCTCCATATAACAAGTCAATAAATCATATACGAGTACCAGAAAGTACATGCCTCCGTCGTTTCAGGTCTTTCATCTCTAATACTGTCTGAGGAGCACCCTTCCAAAATAAGCAGAGCAATAACCTCGTCACGTAATGGACATTTCCGCGCCGGCTGCCTCTACATGATACAAGTGCTAATGCTGAGTACAAAGTTACATCTGGTTCCCCCCGACTGGGAGGAAAGCTAGCCTGCTGACACTGAAGCTAGGCTAAGCTCCCGCTGGATAGCTTGCGCGTTCCGTGACTTCTGGGGGCTGCAGTGCATGCGACGCGTCAGCCAAGGCCACATGAGCCCCAGAGCATTCCCCCCCTTTTCTCTAATGTTTCAATTAATTGCAGGGCTGTCACGAACGGTGTTCAGCTAACAGGAAACACATTGGCTTTGACGCGAAAGCCACGATTGTTGATAGATGTAATTAGAAGTGTTAAATCTCGTTCCAGATCGTTTCACACAACTGCGCCCTCTCCCTCTGCCTCCCTCCTCTCTTAACCGTATGCCTAGCAGGTTTTATTTAAAGGACCATACAGTTATCTCGTTGGTAATAGTGTTTGATATTACAGAACATAGATGGATCATCTTCTCAGTGACGCGTTTAATCGAAAAAGGCTCCACAAACGTGATGTGTAATTGTTTATCTATGACTTTCAGAAGATTTTTTTTTACCAAAGGTTACACACTGTCCTGAGCAGCTGCACTGGAGCCAATGAGAGCACTCTGTGTTGCTCAAGGGCACTTTGATGGACGTCATCATGTATTCATTCAGTTCCCCCCCACCCCCCCCCACCCAGGTTTTCATAGCAAATCTGTCAGATTCACTGTATGACCTTCCGGTCACAGAAAAGCTTCTCTAACCTTCAGGCTACTCCAGTGTTGGAATACTTGTGTAATGAAAAAGGGATGAGATAGTTTATTATTTGGAAAAAAAATGTCTTGAGGAGTGTGAGAGAAAGGAAAGCATGGGAGTGGAACCAAAGCCTTCATTATATGACTGATAATGCCTGATGTGATGGATCACGCAAACGCTGTGTATGCCTGGTGCTGCACATGACTTCACTTTGCATGTGTAGGGGGGGACAAACATTCACTCCAGGCAATTTTAAAGCTCCCTTATTGCTTTTGCAGCATATTCTCACATGCTACTTTTCATAAATATGGCACAAGCTAAATTTGATTATCAGAATTAATTGGTGTGTTATTGGATCACATTCCATTTTTGTGAGATTCAGTTTTGGACGACCCTTTGAACTCACCTTGTAAGTTTATTTGAAATTCTGAAAGTGTGATTATTTAGGCTAAACACACGAGAGGTTATGCAGCTGTAAATAGGACCTGAGAGGTTTCTGAGGAGAATCTTTATACAAAACCATAAAGGTGCACAGATCCGACATTGAGCAACAGAGGTTTAGAATAGAATATCTCGTATGTCTTTAAAGGAATAGTGTGCTCGCTTTCTATTTCTAGGCGACGGAGTGATTTATAGGTGTGTTTATTAAACTCCGCTCTGATTGGCTGACCAAATGGAAATCACCTAAAGATTGCCCTAAAGGGATTCAACAAAACAGTTTTTTTTTCCCCGTGTGGCATTATTCCAAGATGTAATTGAGGCCGTGTTATCACTATCAGGAGAAAGTTACACATGTTGTTATCAAGGAGCAAGTCTGAGCAACCCTCCAAGATTAGAGGATACTGCAGTTAAATGGAACTTGATGTAGACATACATAAAAAACGTAACATGACACATCTGACTCGTAAATTCATACTGTTGCTCTTCAAATGTAATCCGAGCAAACATTTTATATTGCAGCCCTATGGGTATAACTGCATGCAGGTGCATAGCTTGAAATCGTATTCCCTAATAAAAGGTTATTCTTTAGGTTTATCTTTACCTCCACAACTAACTCGAACATACAATCATTTACAAATCATTACAGACAGACTAAAAGCCTTGAACACAACATTGATGAAGGTGATTTGGCAGAACTGACACTAAAGGATCCAAGGAACCTAGTTTTTATGTGTTCGGTACATGAGAAATCTCTCCAAATCTGAACGATCTTTCCTCGTTTCCTGATTAAAATCACTTGCTGACCCTTTTTGTTTTTAAGACCAACAGTTGCATATTTGTATGTGTCAAACAAAATTAGTATAAATAGAGATGTGTCGAAGCTGTCCGTTGTCAAAGGACTCGGATCGGGTTGGCAGCCAAACAAAACTTTATTGCAACAAACATTACATATGCACTTGTTGTCTCTCTGTCTGTCTGTCTGTCTGTCTGTCTGTCTGTCTGTCTGTCTGTCTGTCTGTCTGTCTGTCTGCCTGTCTTTCTAGAGATAGAGAAAGAGATACATAGATGAATGCCTGAAGAGTTGCGAAACACTAACACATCTATGTACAGACTTACAGACTAGTAATAGTAGTAGTACCTGTACCTGGTCAATTAAAATAGGAATTTAAATAGTTAATAGTTTTTTAAATTCATTTTATAAAGAATGTTCTTGAATAGGAGACTGCTCTTGCAAACCACCATGCCTTATCGACTGTAATTATTAATAGAACACCTGAAAGAAGAGTTTTTTAAAGGATAGTCCACGTTTGCAAAGAATATAAAATGTTTACAGACTGGATTTGCTGCCATTGAATGGTAGGCTTCAGGTAATGCTTGATTGATATTTTCCATTGGCCAGAGAGACATGAATTCAGCCAAGGTTGACAGGTTATAGGTCTTTGATCCTCACAAAGAGAACTGCAGATCCTCTAGTATGTTGAAGGCTTGGCCCTCACGGACCAACTGAGTCTTAACCCCTTCTATAGTGCTCATAGTTATAACACAGAGCATTCTGATCACTGGACCTGGAGGGCAGTTAAAATACAGCTGGGTCACCGGGGGCCCATATTAACAGAACCAAGGCTTTGTCACCAATCCCACTCAACTTCAAGGATCTTTAGGGGAAACAAATCGATCAACTCCTGACTCCATAACTGGTCTATTGCTAAAAAGAAGAAAAACAACATTAAAAAAAATATTTTTTCCTTGTGTAGCTTCAGCACTTAAGCCTACCTGTAACTCAAAGAAAACGTTGAAATAATATTAAATCAGATATAAAATGAGAAGGAAATTAACTGGATTGAAATGAACTGGCATTAAATTAGCAAATTAGTTGCTGGGATCGATACCTTCTCGAGATTTCATGAAGACAAAGAAGTTGCATAATTGAAATCAAACAAAAAAAAAAAAAGCAGAAAAGAAAATGTCTCCCTTTTCCCTCGTCTGATAAACAAGTGAAAACTTCCGAGCGTGCACATCTGCTCCTTTTTCTCCTGAGACCCAATTAGATATCAGTCCAATTACCTCAGCATACAAACCACAGATCCCTTTAGCTTTTGAACCACAGCAGCCAAATCAAAGAATGAGTTGCAATCAGAACAGACTCCTCAGCTCCAGTTCAATACTGGTACATGACATGAGAGATGCTGTCATTTTTCACTGCGTCTAATATCGGTGGCTTTGGTATAAACATCAGGTTGGAGGCGGACTCTCAGAGCAGGCACCCACCCTCATTACCATCTCAGTGTCAAGAAGCTTGTGAAATTCTTTTTAATCCGTCCATATTATATCCAGTCCACCAAATGTATCCTGCAAATGTATTACACCAAAAATAATGTCAACATCTGCCATCATTTTACCATACGTTAAATCAAATGATATTTAAGCTTTAGGAGTGAAACAATTAAATGAGCTTTCTGTTGTTATGTAATATAGGAGCGCAGCAGTGCAGTAAAGGGCAGATAGCTATTGGTGTCTCAGAAGGTCACGAATAAGGCTTTAATGTCTATCCTTACTCTGACAGCACGCTATAGAGCCCACTGGTTCTCCAGATAGTTTGCTTCCCTGCTGGGTCACAAAGCAAATCTGTCCTGGCAGGAACTCGGAAAGCAAAGGTGTCAGCTATGCAGCGCCCAGCAGGAACAGTGGAGCTGTGAAATGGGGTAGCAGGGTGGAGGAATGTGAGCGGCACCTGTTCACCTCTCAGCTAAACATTTAACCTAGAGCACTTCGAAGGAGAGAAAGGGTATTTCCGTTTAACGCGGAAACAATTATGATTTTTACTACCCTCGTAGAAAGAAAATGTCCACAGTGATGTTTGGGGATTAACACCAAGGGCTCAAATATAACTTCATGTGCTGAGACTTCTGTCTTTTAAAACACAATACTTCTTAAAACAATGTCACTCCATATTCACCGTCTGTAATGTTCAGCAGTGTGTGAAGGACAGGAGTACGAGCAAAAGATCAGCATTGCATGTCACAGAGTACTTCTCACCACAAGCACGCCATTGTGTGCCTGTTCCGGTAACACGGATGGAACATCGTTCATTTGCACATACCACCCACATTGCAACGGCACAAAGCCGGTTGAAAATCAGCAAAGTAATCCTTTAAGTTGCAGGATGTTGAGGTCTCAGGGCCATCAAGATTTTCTGATCTCGTGCCTCTATCCACAGGACAGCTTTATTTGTCAGTGCCTTTCAAACGGTATGGCTTAGTTGGCTACGGGAAGTAGACTGTCTTCTTCGACTTGGTTCGGTAAATATGTTGAATTATGTACTTGGTTATGTTTAAGGAATGCTATTCATGGTTAAGAGAAACCAATGTTGACAGTGAAACTGGATGCGAACACTTGTCCTCTGTGTCAGAAACAAACGTTTTGTTGACCCATCCCTCCACCTCGACCTCGTTCCTCCTACAGACTGTGTGGCTCTATAATGTCACAACGCTTACACTTGTTCTAATTATAAGTTTTCTGAACAGTCAGATGCAAAATATTTCATAAAAGTCGTCACAAGAACAATATTTCTGCCAGAGATTGGGACTTGAACCCTCAAGATTTGACTTGGACTGCCAAACAAGGAATCTTGTGGCCTGAAAGGCAGATGTTTGGCTGCGCATTCCACCAGTTATAGGGACCACGTCAATTTTTGGTCTCATAATAAAACAGTGTTCTTAAACGTCCACAGCAGCCATCTTTCCTGCCGTCTGTCTGGAAAAAGAAATGTCCAAACCATCCATTGAAGTTCTACCACTCAACCACTTTTTCACACTTGCCTTGTCTACTTCTAACACAGCACCCTCATCCATCCCAAAGCTCCCCTTAAAGCACTTTTACAAGGTGAGAAGTGCCAGATCCAAGAACAATTGAAAACAGAGCTGGCGTATCAGCTGTAGCCATCAATCATAGTTCGATCAATCACTGTCACCTGGACCAGCGCCAACCTCGCACCAGTCTCTCTGCCGCGCCCTCAGCATGTAGCCCTCTGGAATGCTGGGTAATGAGGGATGGCAAGGGGCATTCGGGAATCCGATTACGAGCCATGTTGGGAAGAAAGGAAAGATGTGTCATGTGAGGGTGTGTGCGCTTGTTTACTTTTACTTGTAAGGCTTCTGCTTTCAACCAGACGAAAAGTGGGATGAACTTCCTGCATTGCAGACATTGTTAGGAGAGAGAGGTCAGATCAGTGAGGTGATGCACGGAAGAAGTTTACGACGGGGAAGTGAGAGGATTGTTGACATGTTATGTGATAAGAATTCAGTGCTAAGGGGTGAGAGTTGAACTGAAAATCACTGATTACTTATGATAAGATTTACAAACATGTGCCATATGTACGTCACACACCACATCCATGGTTTAAAGATTCAGACAATGCCCAGCCCTGTTTTAACCAGTGGCATGGCTCTATGGATGGCAATGTGCGTTGGTTGGTTGCCCACCGCTATGGTCCAGACTAAAAGATCTCTACCACTAGTGGATGGATTGCTGTGGCACTTTGTACAGACATTCCTGTTCTCCAGAGGATGAGTCCTAATGACTTTGATGAGATGCTGATGTTTCATCTATAGCACCACCAGCACATCAAAGTGTTCTTTTGTCCTGTGAAATGTCTCAATATCTACCAGATGATTGGCAAAAACGTTGGTAAAGACATTAAAGTCTCCCTCACCATGAACTGTAATCACTTTGGTGATTCTCTGACTTTTTCTTGAGTGCTACCATCCTGTCAGAATTTCAATTTGTTCAATACTTTGGTTTGTGACCAAAAGCTGCAAAACACTTTTTGTTCTGTCACATGATGCGCCCCTCAGAGTAACATTTACATTCAAGGAAGCATTTCATTTGTAGTGTGTGGTTACAACAAACACTAAGTAACATTTTATACTCCATCTGACGTCAATTTAATGACTATTTTATCTTAAAGGCATTGTATTTTCAGCATGTAATTTGATCTGTGATAATGAACATCATAATTCGTGTACTTGATATGTTAATCTTGTTCCTTACACAGTTATCCTAACAATGGTATTGTAATAAGCAAAGTGAGTACATCTTCCCAAACCATGCACACAGACCTGAGATAAGACATCTTAACATTTAGACTTGTGCACATGTAATTGTTAGGGTCTGTATTTACTGTGTATTAGCAGATTTGATGCTTTACTAATATTTATTCCAGACATAGCCCCTTTTTTAATTCAGCTTGAACTTCTAAGATTTGAGTCCTTAGACTAATAAGTATCTTTTAAATGGCAGCAAATATCATATCATGCCATGGAAGAGATGGAGATCTCACCGTTAATCTGTGCTACAAACAGCAACTGTTGGAGAGGGCACTGCAAGGTATTAAGCGTAAATCCTCTTTCCTGAAAATTGTTCACAGCGTAAATGGAAATTCCATCAGAAAATTCAGACTCATTTATTATTCATCGTCACCTCCTCGCCAATACCTCACTCGAGGTGATGAAAAACGAAGGCGGATACGCGAGTATATCATGTGGGACTCTAATATATTGCTATCAAAAGCAGTGAACTGGAAAAGACAGGGTTTAATATGGTATCTGGTCCTAAGTCCCTACTAATTCAATAACATTATGGCAAAGATTTATTAGGCATCCCATTTCCCATAAACACATCTGTTCGCTGAGTTTGATGCAACCTGTGCTGCAATATGCAAAGTGTTTCAGAGCTGTTTGCTTGGAGACGAACTGAATATATCTTTTAAAGTGAAAACGTGAGGCTCCAGTTTTCCATTTTACTTTAGCGCTTTTATAAATATATGCAATATGATGGATAGTATTGAGTCATAGTTATTTGCAAACATTCTAAAGCAACTCCTTTTAAATCGGTTTATGTAACGAGTGTTGTGAGTTTTCTTTAAACGCATGAAGAAGTGGAGCATGCTCTCACAAAGTGATCACTGAGGTTTCCAGTCTCTTGATGCTGTCTGATTTATATGGAGTAAATGCCCCCCCCCTCACCCCCCCCACACACACACTCACACATTATTTTGAAGAAGCCTGAAGCTGAAAGCAGGGTGATCTGTCAAATCTCAATTGGAAGAGTTCCAGTCCAACAAAGTACAGACGTAACCTGTTTTCCTTCAAAGAGTAGTTGAATTCTTGTTTTATCAAGTGCACACTTCACTTTGTAAATGGAAGTTTTGACTTATTTTATGGAATTACACCATTTTGTACCTGATGTAGCAGTTACCAGATTCTTGCAGAGACTGTCATATCATCCTCATTCACCTATCAGACCAGAACTAACCTGATTACACAGGAATGTGTCTTACTCATACACACTGCAGCCTCTTCCTCTCTACCAGATATGCTACTTTTGAACATTTAACTTAACTTGGGAATATAAATGAAAAGCCCTCATGTGTGCTTGCATCTTGAATTTGTCCTCTTTACATTTAAGCTGTAACGTTTTAAGGCGACATGGGAGTTTCAGACACACACGTGATAGCTGAGAGCCATCCCCTCCTCTGGAACCCATTAAGAAATGTATAAAATGCCTTCCTACCGGTTTGATTTGTAGTTAGAGGGTTAACCCCTCAAATGTCTGTCCGTGGTTCTTGAGAATTTGAAACCCCAGCAGTGAGTGATTGTTTCAATGTAAATGGGGCATGAAAGCCCCTCTACAACCTTTCTTTTGGGTCTTGTCATGCTCGATTATAAATCCCACAATTTACTTCTGGTTTTCCAAGAAGCCATTTTGCAGTTTCAAAGTACAAATGCAAAGTTGTATTGATTTGAAATAGTTGAAAACAACAACTCAAGCCATTGATTCAGGGTTATTGTTCACATAGTCATGAGATGAGGGAGAACCTGTGTCTATATGATATCTACTTGTTGTGACAGTGGGGCTGCTGCTTGCACAAACACATGGCTGAGTTTTGTGGGGAGGTATAACTGAGGCTTGCTCGGTGTTGACACCTCCAGCTGTCTCCAAAGTTGGAATAAAGATCTGACACCCGCAGCGGTCCAACGTAGACACCAGCTGGGCCTGGAGCCATGGAGAAATGTCTTTCACCTCTTCTATCAACACCACCATTCTCTGTCCTTCACAACCACAAGTCTCTTTCACCTTCTTCCACTCCCTATAACATTTCTTTTATCTCTTCGTTTTACTTTATTCATCCAACCTTTTTCCCCTCACCCTCCTTTACTCCCTCTAATGCATCTCTCTCTCTCTCGCTTCAGCCCGAGTTCTCTCAATCCCTCCCACCCTACTTCCCCTTAATTCTCTCTCCTCCCATTTGCAAATCCTTTCCAGTGACACAACACTGATTTTCTGCCAACTTTTCTTCCCTCCTTGAACATCAGTCTCTGTGGCACAGTAGCTCTTGACTTTCGTGATGACTTCATACCGCCTCTCTTGGCTTGGGTAGTGGTCAACTCAAGCGGAGAATGAGGACTCTCGAGAGTCACAAGTGCTGTCTGCCACAAGTAGTGCAGAAGATGCAACAGTAGGATAACATTACCAGACATTTCCAGTACATTTAAGTGCACAGCCTCTGTATTCTTTACTCTCTAGAGACAGAATCGACTGTGATACATGAGTGCAGAAAAGTGATGTGTGCATGGTTATAGTACAGTACAGTAATATCCCTTTACGTGCAATTTGGGGTAAAACAAAAAAATCAAAGTTGGGATAGTGAGTCATTTTGCAATCTTTTTTAATATAAATATGACATCTGATCACAATCCCAGTTGAGCCTGCGCTGTAAAGCTTATGAAATGCATATTTTTCTCATGACAAAAAAAACAACCATGACAGATTATGACTTGCATTTCCTCTCCAACCTTTCGCAGAATTACCAAAGTTACAGTTTTTATAAAAGCAACTTGCCGTTGTGTAGGTGTTATGGTCATCTTTCGTTTGTAGGTTCACAGGGGCGGAGTTAATCCTTCACCTGCAACTTTAGTGAACTTTGACGCAAGAATGTGATATTTCTGACTTTTATAGCTTATTGGCTGTATTGTGCTACCATTGCATATAACAACCCCTTCTTTGAAGGAGTAAACACTGCCTCACAAAAGAGGAAGGGTTATGTATCAGTTATCACTTGAACTCACTTTGTGAACGTATTATACCACCAGCAACAGAGTTAACTACATGTTCCTGCCTGGCTCGCAGGTTAACTTCTTATCAGTTCGCCAAACTGCGTTTAGTCCGTACGTCCACCATTTTTGGAAGGATGCACAAATGCTACTTTCTTGTGTGACCAGGGAATAACACCTGTATGTATTTTCAGTTTATTGATCAACCTGCTTTTAAAGGAAAACATCTGCATCGGTAAATGTTTCTGCGATACCATATGAATATGGGCTAATGTACATACACCACTTAGACAGAGGTTCGGTTTCTTAAATGGATGCAAATCATACATTCTCAAACCATCCTGCAACATTCAGCTCTTGAGATCCTGCACCAATGTATGCTACAGATCGAGATTTAAACACTTTTAAACATTTCCGAAATTGCAGGAGTTGCACTTTGAAGGCAGCATGGGATGGCTACACTATTATTTAAACTTAATATGTCAATCATTTCTGCCATGAGTAGTTCTGTGGGATACGTTCTGCAACCACAAGATATCAGCCAATGCCAGTGCATATTTATGTTCCAGCTTAGAAATTGCCTCACTGTGTTCAGCAGATCTGAAACATCCCAGAATATTTCTTTAAGCATTGTACACACACACACACACAACACACACACACACACACACACACACACACACACACACACACACACACACACACACACACACACACACAATGACTTAGAGTAAATGATATGCCCATGAAACACAGAAGAATAACCAATAGGTCATTTAACCGGTCATCTATTTTAGATAATTTAACCAACGTCACATCAGATTGATACCAGTCACAACTTGTTTAAAAAAGTGGACTATTTCAACTGGGAGTTTTGTTATTATTATTATCAAGACGCTGATTACGAGAGACAGCGGTTAAATGCTTTAATTTAAATACATAAACAGAACCTGATGTTTTATTTGTATGCACAAATACTGCATGGACTCAGTTGTACTTCCAGTAGATTGCAGTTTCAGGGTGTATTTCATCGCAGAACTTGTTGCTCTATTAGATATTCTGCCCACTTCTTCTGATACTGCAGCAAACGATGAGCAAAGAGTCTAGATTTAATTCAGCCACACAATTTGGTCTTAAATACTGGAAATCTTTAAGATCAGTTCATCAGTAAAACCTTTGTTGTGGTGAAATGAACCAGACGCATCCGACCTTAGCTACCAATTTCTCCATTAACTCTGTCAAATTAAATTCGTCATCACTCCGTCTGGCTTTAAAGATACTTAATTGGATTAAAAAGTGTACAGTGATTCTACAACAACAACTGCTGAGGTACATGAGCAGGAGAGAAAGCCACATAGGGTTTGATTAGGGCTGTGCAAAGGGTGCGGAAAGGCAAAGGAATGCCTTTATATTTCATTTGGGGGAAAAATGCTGATGCGGTGGTAAACGAATGCAGACGAAAAGAGTGAAATAATGATCACAGTCTTGACGTGGTTCACAGACAGATTTTTGTGGTCACCCGGCAGCGTTACAGAAGTAATTCCCAGTTTCGGCTGCTTTCCCCAAATGTTTTCCTATCGCCGCTCTTACACTTGCGTTTTATAGGGCTCCTATTCTGTGGCTCATGGTGGTGTTTAATACCTTAAATTGGGCTGATGTAGAAGAAATCACTGACATGAACTGGATCCAGGTTGATCAGTATTTAGAGTGCTGCATGATAGTGTTGTTGAGGTGATGAGTGTAGTAAATGCTCAGACACGCTCTTTAGTGATTTAGAAATGTAAGGTTATTTGACTGCACTGATAGTAAGAACAGAAAAAAGATGCCGACTAAGGAAACTAGCCCTCGGAGAGCATTATCACTCTGGACTACAAAGTCAGTACCTCATTGGCTATGCAACTCATTTGACCTGCTTCGCTTTTATACGAATGAGAGGAAGATTCTTTTGTTTAAGCCTCTTAATGACAGCAGCTCCGGGCCGTGGGCCAGCAGTTATGACTGATGGAGAGGGTTGTCTCCTCAGCTGCCCCTGTACCCACTGAGAGAACAAACTAAAGATGTAGAGGCCAAATATAGAAGGCTATTTGTCACCCTAGGTTGATGGATTACTCTAAAGCCAAACTATGTACAGTTCCCAAAGGGGTAACAATGTAATGTATTCATAGGATGGGTATCTGTTATCATACACAGTAACTGCACCTTTTCTTTTACCTTTCCTTTTTATCTTGGCCCGTTGTATGGCAATAAGTTTCTTCTGCACATGGAGATCATTGTGAGACTCTGAGAATGAATACGACCTGGAGAAAATTGTGTCAGAAGCCAACAAAGCTGGTGGCGTTTGTTTTGAAGGCTGTCTGCTCTCAACTTATGCAGTCCGCTTAGCTGGGTTTTGTGTTCTTTGGAGCCGAGTCCAACCAGATGTTTCTCTTTGAGCCACTGAAACTGATAGCTCATGACGCAGTGTCATTTTTCACCGCCGTATCTCTCCGCTCCACTCAACACCCACATAATGCCTCATTTCTGTGAGCGGAATCAATACGTGTTTTAAAGTAATATTCTCCCAGAATAATTTTCGGTGTGCGGCTGGCATCTTTAAACTGTCTGAAAGCGATCTTTCAAAAGCAAAGCCTGTGTGGGAGGATTTTGGATGCGAGTGGGGAAAATGCGAATCAAAAGGGGCAGAGATCAATATGATTTTGAATCAAACAACATAACAGTAATTCCTCCTGTCTGTTTGCAGCAAACTCAAAACTGAATGACTTGTGTGGGGGAGGTCTCCTTCTCTCTCTTTTCTCATATTCCCATAGTCCTCAATATTAGCTTCACAATACAGAGTAGGAAACAGGTAGCGATGCCAAGATAGGGTTCACTCTGTTCGAGGTAACGATTGACCTTGTTAATTAAATGAGAACAGCCACTATCGCATGGCATTGAACCGGTAAAGATTCCATACAAAGTTACACAGTGAACCACACAAATCAATACTCCGCCGAGAGGAAGATCAAAAATTGCTTGATGAAACGGTTTTGTTTGGTTTTTCTATCCACAACTTCCCACTCCCACTGTTCAGTGGCCACAGTGGTATGTTTGTCTGTCTTTTCAACACTTTGGATTTATAGATGCCTCGACATTATAAATCATCTTGAAATCAAGCATGCACATGCTTCATATCTAGCACTGTGGCCAGAAATACCTCAGCTTTTCTCAGAAAACTTTGTTCTCTTGTATTTTAAATCAAGAAGGTTGTCTGATCTGAATGAAGTTCAAAGCTGTGTTAAAGGTCCCGACAGATGCTGCCCCTCTTCTTGAACAACAAGACAAAAACAATGACCGAAGTGACCTGCGTTTCTACATAATGAGGACCTTTTTAAATAGTTGGTATAGCTTTCTAAAAATAAATGACATGGATATCCTTTAGACAATGTTGCACAAGTGGCTCCTATTTGCCTGTTGATCAGAGGAGGTTCCATTCTCCCATCAATGCTTGTCCAGGGAAGTTTCTTTCACTGGCAACAACAATGAAATGTATAAATTAAACACACATTCTGTACATACAATTTAAAAACAGAGAACATAGTCAATACATGAACCTCATGTATGTTCTTAGGGCTCATAGTCACAGTAGTGGAAGTTGTGTTGTTCAATTTTGATAGTTTTAATAGTTTCTAGTCCCCAATAATAGCAAGAAAGGCTATCGTTTAAACTGACAATATGCTTTTGTCCTGACACTAGGACATTGTTAGCTCCGTCCTCCTCCCCCTCAGTGGGTCAAGTTCATGCCCCAGCACTTGTCGCCGTCTTGGTGAGCCGTCTTTCTTAAAGTGTCAAGGTCGAGCTTGTGTCTGGGCACACCAAGCATTTAACGAGAAGACAGTACTTACAGTGCTGCTAATGTTAACAGCAGATGTGATATGGTCAGAGTGACCTGTTTCCTGCAAACAGGCAGACTGAGAACAGGTGATATATATAAAAAAAGACTCTATTCCACCGGCATTGTTCTGTTGGCACGTCGACATTCTTTTGGAGACTCGGGCTTTAATGTGGACCGAGTTCACCTCGCGACACTGTGTCATCTGCCAGACATGGAGATGACTCACTGCACAACTGGAATCAAGTGGGCCGTGGTGTCGGGTGTCCATGTGCTCGAGAATAACCAATCGATGTCAAGAAAACAAAGTAAAGCACAAATTAGCCGCCGCATCAGTGGACATGTGAGATGTAAGTGTGTAGAGTTGTGTTTCCTGGCTTAAAAGAGCTCAAGAAAGAAATGTGTGTTGGCTCTTGAGACAGATAACTGTAAAAGAGGATTTGTCACTACCTCAGAATTCATTTTCTTATTTCCTCTTTGCCTTTTAAATTTCACTGCA
Source organism: Cottoperca gobio (assembly GCF_900634415.1). NCBI lineage: Eukaryota > Metazoa > Chordata > Actinopteri > Perciformes > Bovichtidae > Cottoperca > Cottoperca gobio. The sequence continues at coordinate 4,752,216 of NC_041364.1, forward strand.
TGATTGAGAAAGTAAAATGATTATTTAATTTAATATAATATACGCTTCGTGGATATACTCCATGATTTCCCCCCAAATTAGATGAAAACGTTGTCATGAAATCATATGGGACAGTCCTGCAGAGCCCGATACGGACAGCTCCTATAACACTGGGCATGTCCGCGTCAACCTCCTAAAACAATAAAGGGTTAAATTACATTTGTTTTCACACATGTTAATCTCCGCTTGTAAAAGTTACACAAGTCCAAGGAGGTGTGCTCACACAAACATTCCTCAGTGAGATTGTCAGATGGCGAGTGTGTGGCTGGAGTGAGTGAAATTAATGAAGTCTGTAATGCGTTATCAAAGAGGGGAACTCGATATCTGTGGCGGGGAACCCCACCTGTTTATGGGGAGACGCACTTGGTCACACACACATGCATACACGTACACACACGCATAACAGTCTGCCAGACCAAAGAATTGCAGGTGGGGTTCAAATGCTCCCCCAATGCCAGAACAACAGGTGGATAGGCATTTTTTTTTATGATGTCTGCCCTCTCCATGTGTACTTTTCAAGGCGAGCAACATGAGATGTCAGAATTCCTGCTAGAGAGAAAGTCAGACTGGGGGAACTACACCTTTTAGTTGAGAGAAATGCTCGTGTCTCAGATGGAGTTTAGCTTGATATACAAGCTTTTATCTTTATATACAAAGAGGTAAGTGATGCAGATCTCTATAGCTTCTGGTTATAACCTTATGTGATAGTTTGTCAAAGTTTTAACATCTCAAAAAGTGTTCACATGTAGGCCTTACTCAGGACAATACCGTGCAAGTTGAAAGTTTAGTCACCAGAAATGAGTTTTCAATAAAAATGAGACGTTAGCAGGATTATTAATGGCCACCACAGCTGACAGGACAAAGATAATAACATAGACTAAATCTTACTAATAAGACTGTTTGATTACTAAACCTAGAGTAATACTACTAGTAGAAGTAGAGAGTTGGGTGAGGAGATCGACATCCTCATGTTTGTACGCTAACGACGAAGCTACAGTAGATCAAGCAGGAGGTTAGCTTAGCTTAGCTTAGCATAAAGACTGGAAACCAGTGGAAATAGCTAGCCTGGCTCCGTCCAATGGTACAAATCCCCCAAACAGCCCCTTTAATGCTCATTCATTAATACTTGAATCAAAGTTGTTTGATTTGTGTAACTTTAACTTTGTGTAATTGTGTAATAACTATTTCTTAGCCGGCAGCAGTGACTTCCTGGAGTCTCTGCTGGCTGCCTGGAAGACTATACTGTACTCTCTTATAGTAGTAATAAGTATAGCTGAGAAAAGAGTCTTCTAAGAAATGATAAAAGGTGCTGAAGACACCAGAACAATTGTAATAAACTTACAGCAAATGATGAGTAAGTAGTACTTTATTATTTTTATAGACAAGAGTGTAGGAAGGGGGATTTAGACTGGCGCCGGCAAACATTGATTGGTGAATGGATCACAGTGTTTAACATGGTATATTGTATATTTTCTGCCTCTCTCTGCCACTGTGGATGAAGAGGAGGCTGTTTACAAATGGATTACTGAAATATGTCTTCTGCTTGCAAAAGAAACTAGTGCACGAAGAAAAAGGAGGTTTTGTAGGTCATTACTTACTGTTTTGTTGTTTATAGGTTTGATGAATGTTGGGGGAAGTGCTCTTAATTCAGTCGCCGGGACATATTTCATAATAAAAGTCCCATTTAGGATCAGCCGCCTTTAAAAAAAAAAAATCAATTCATGCAAAGAAGGTTTTATGAAATTACATTTTCGAGATTTTATCAACTGATAATTTTGATTTAAGGAGCCATTTATCTACCGCTACTTAACCTTAAGGTAAACCTCCCTGCATATTTGCCTCAGGCACACGCCAGTCATAGTGAGCCAAATGGCAGAAGACGTGGAACACTTCACTGAGCAGCCAAAGTGAAGGTAACTCCACTCCAATCCACTTGAAAAACAGCACTGCATCTACACAACATTTCCACTTCACATGTGTTAAGAATATCAAGCCATACCCTGCTACATATGCACAGTCCCCCAGCTAATAAGTCTTAAGAAATCTAGTCAATATCAGAGCTTTTTGCACTACAGCCCTTCGTCTGCAGTGACGATTTTTTAGTCTCGGGAAACAAATCCATGTTTCTTAATGCTTAGACGGTCCAGTTGAATGTGCTCGTTCTTCAGTGTCATCGATACAATACAGTCTTACAGATGAATTAAATCAGCATGGACACTGAAATGCAAAGTATGCGGTGTGGATGCGTCTACACTGATGAAGTGTTTGATAATATGTAGCCGCCAGCGTCACTTTGATTGAAGAAATATATGGCAATTTAGAGTTTTCTTCTGTTTTTTAAGTTGTCTTGCAACACTCTGTACAGCTGCGCCAAATCCATCCATTGTTGTCACTTATAATGACAATTTTCTGTTGCCATTCTTAATCCCTCATCCCTAAACTGCTAATGTAAAAACAGTAGGACATGAAGGTAAATCGCGAAAGATAATTTTGCAGCTGCATCGAGTTCTGCTCTCCGTATAACACAGAAACGTGGCCAACGCAAACTCCAACACTGGAACCCAAAGGAAAATAAAAAGGCGCTCTTTCAACACAGTAACACTCACGCTGTAGTTACATGTCATTAAAAAGCTGATTATAGAAACCATATTTCAGAAGTAATAGTCCATTTAATACTTTGTGGGGTTACACACACACACACACACACACACACACACACACACACACACACACACACACACACACACACACACACACAGATGAAGACTTGTGATTCACTCACTGGAACACAAACATCCGTGTGTATTTTATCTTATAAGTCAAAGCAGATTTATTTCACACTTCTCAAAAAGCATGGCTGATTGTATTAATGTGTCACGATTGACAATTTCAATTCAGTTTGGATTAAATAGTCGGCACTTGACAAACTAATTCAATCAGTTACTTTACAAGTCCATATTGTGTTTATTCTCCGCTTGCTAGAAACACAAATAAATCCACGACAACTATTGTATTAGGTATAAACTCAGGGAACACATTTCTGTCCTTTCTGTACAACTTTCACAGACAATTAATCTAGTTTGCTCTTGAAATTGAAACCCAACCACCTTAGTAAAGCATGCTCATCGCCAAGGTCATCAGTCAGTTAACTATGTTTTCCAACCATGCTTTTCATCATCATCTTTTCCAAACACCCCCACAGCTCTGCATTTTCCATCCCACTGAACTGTGGAGCATGCACTAATACTCCGCTCTCATCATATTATGTCCTTTAAGTCTATCTATATATAGTCTGTCCTAAATCACTGTACAGAAGTGTTAATCATTTTCAGTGCATGAGGACCAGTGCATAGTAAGATCAAAGTTAAGCTCAATCGTACCTGGAATGTGTTACCCTCTGGGCTATTTTTAGGTTCTCCTTGCTAACTATCTGCACTTTGGACTTGATTGGAGATTAGCACTGTTTTCATTCTGGCGATGAGTAAACATCCTTCCATTTATTTTGAAGCTCTGAATCCTCCCACCGCGGCTAGTTGGATGGGCACCTGCTATTTTTGGGAGAATATGGTGAGGGGTATTCTAAAGAGAGACGGTCTTGTTTTACACCCTGATCAGAACCTATAAATAATTTATGAGTGTGTCGGGGAGGCAGGGAGGTATGTGTATGCATGTCGTCTGTGTATATGCACTCTGTGGGCATGTGTGTGTGTGTATTTGTGTATATCTATGTGAGGCACAAGTGAGTGTTGAAATATGACAACATATACAGTTTCCTCTCGAGAGGAAACTGTATATGTTGATCATGCGGTGTCAGTTTGTTGGGGGTGAGAGTTGGCAATGATTAATTTTCTAGGTCATTAACTACTTTACTCTAACTACTTAAAAAAAAAAAAAAAAAAAAAAAAAGAGTGCCTGTGAACCAAACTTCTGCAGGCAAAACATAGATTTAGTTGTAAAACATGTTGATTATTGTACTAAAATACATATGTGCTAGTCTCATTTGTGCCAAGCACATTTAAAATGCAATTCTTTCTCAATTAACGACATTTTGTCTGCATTAAATCTGCTCGTTGAATTTCTGGCCGCACCCCAATCAGTGATGTCACAGCAGCTGCCAAACACGTGTTGTGACGTCACTAATTGCAGAACCGTTAGGCCAGTAACTTTAAATGTTGTATTAGCAATCCATTAGCATCGCTTGGTTAGCAAAAACTAAATGAACAAATCGCAAATCAACTCAACAGCTATGATTAACAGCTAAATTAAAAAACAATCTACAGAGAATGCAAAATGGCAGATGTAACAATGTCACTTAAACTGATATTCAAAGTCAAAGCCTAACATTAACCCTTCTGAGGGTTATCATGTAGCCAAAGACCTATCCAAACTTTAACTGTGCATGTTTAACCTTCACCATCTCACAAGAGTTTCCCAAATCCACGGTTACCATCCAGACACGACCGACCATCTGCTGGTGGAAGAAAACATAAAAACAGACATTCTGATTGAAAAAACAAAACAATCCATATGATTATGTTCATCATATAAGTTTAACTTGTTATTGAAATCTAATTGAAATGAAAGAGCATTAATGTGTGCTCTCTAATGTTACCCACGGTGCTTCCTGTGTGAGCAGGCGAACACAGGCCTGACAGCTGTTCAGGTTCAGGACTGTGAAGGTTATGATCACACTGAGTGATTTCTATCTCACCACTCACCCTCTCACCATGGCCCCAAGACCCCTGCTCAGACCTTCAGACAGCTGGACCCTGGTTCTGGTTTCATTTCTAGTTTGGTTAGTATGACGACAAACTGCATTAGTTGTCACGTATTTTGCACTTGTCCGTTGTCCATGTACCATGTCTCAATGTGTCTCAATGTGTCTCAATGTGTCTCTATATGTCTCTATATGTCACAATGTGTCTCTATATGTCTCTATATGTCACAATGTGTCTCTATATGTCTCTATATGTCTCAATGTGTCTCTATATGTCTCAATGTGTCTCTATATGTCTCAATATGTATCTATATGTCTCAATATGTCTCAATGTGTCTCAATATGTCTCTATATGTCTCAATATGTCTATATGTCTCTATATGTCTCAATGTGTCTCAATGTGTCTCTATATGTCTCAATGTGTCTCTATATGTCTCAATGTGTCTTAATGTGTCTTAACGTGTCTCAATGTGTCTCAATGTGTCTCTATATGTCTCAATGTGTCTCTATATGTCTCAATGTGTCTCAATGTGTCTTAATGTGTCTTAACGTGTCTCAATGTGTCTCCATGTGTCTCTATATGTCTCAATGTGTCTCTATATGTCTCAATATGTCTCAATATGTCTCTATATGTCTCAATGTGTCTCAATGTGTCTCAATATGTCTCTATATGTCACAATGTGTCTCTATGTGTCTCAATGTGTCTCAATGTGTCTCTATATGTCTCTATATGTCACAATGTGTCTCAATGTGTCTCAATATGTCTCTATATATCTCAATATGTCTCTATATGTCACAATGTGTCTCTATATGTCTCAATATGTCTCAATGTGTCTCAATGTGTCTCTATATGTCTCAATATGTCTCAATGTGTCTCAATGTGTCTCAATGTGTCTCAATATGTCTCAATATGTCTCTATATGTCACAATGTGTCTCTATATGTCTCTATATGTTACAATGTGTTTCTATATGTCTCAATGTGTCTCAATGTGTCTCAATATGTCTCTATATGTTACAATGTGTCTCTATGTGTCTCAATGTGTCTCAATGTGTCTCTATATGTCTCTATATGTTACAATATGTCTCTATATGCCTCAATATGTCTCTATATGTCTCAATGTGTCTCTATATGTTACAATATGTCTCTATATGTCTCTATATGTCTCAATATGTCTCTATATGTCTCAATGTGTCTCAATGTGTCTCAATATGTCTCTATATGTCACAATGTGTCTCTATGTGTCTCAATGTGTCTCAATGTGTCTCTATATGTCTCTATATGTTACAATATGTCTCTATATGTCTCTATATGTCTCAATATGTCTCTATATGTCTCAATGTGTCTCAATATGTCTCTATATGTCTCTATATGTCTCAATATGTCTCTATATGTCTCAATGTGTCTCTATATGTTACAATATGTCTCTATATGTCTCTATATGTCTCAATATGTCTCTATGTGTCTCAATGTGTCTCAATGTGTCTCTATATGTCTCAATGTGTCTCAATATGTCTCAATGTGTCTCTATATGTCTCTATATGTCACAATGTGTCTCAATGTGTCTCAATATGTCTCAATGTGTCTCTATATGTCACAATGTGTCTCAATGTGTCTCAATATGTCTCTATATGTCTCAATATGTCTCTATATATCACAATACATTTCAATGTGTCTCAATACGTTTCAATGTGTCTCTATATGTCTCAATGTGTCTCTATATGTCTCTATGTGTCTCAATGTGTCTCTATATCTCTCAATGTGTCTCAATGTGTCTCAATGTGTCTCTATATAGCTCTATATGTCTCAATGTGTCTCTATATGTCTCAATGTGTCTCAATGTGTCTCAATGTGTCTCTATATGTCTACATGCCAGCACACGGACTTCCCATACTTGGTGAATGATTATGATTCTGACACTTGTTACACAGCTATATGCACATAGTCTGAAAGCATATAAACTAAAGTATGGAGAGGACAAGAGCAAAGCCTGCTCATTCTTTTTCTCTTTATGAGTAATGTCGATTTTTTTTTTTTAAAGCGCCCTTCCCCCTGCTCTTTCCTCCCTCCTCCCCTTCCCTTTTTCTTCCTCCACTGCTTTCCCTTGCCCCTTCACGCCAGCTGTGGTCTGCACAAAAACTGATTTCCAGAGTGTTAACCACCATGTTCTTCCTGCCGACGGCAGGATTTCATTTGCAGAGCACAGGGGGCCAATATCTAGGGTAATTCCCAGGGTTTAGTGCCACTGATCTCTTCCCAGCTCACCTTGGGGAGAAAAATTAAAGCGGCGATAAGGCCTTACCCTGCCCAGCACCGTGTTCACCCTGTGCTGCCCGCTGCCTCACTGCTGTCGGCTACCACAGGCTCACACACATAACACCTGGTCTGTCTCATATTCACTGTCTGTAGGCATTTGTACACAAGCTGAAGGTAATATGATGGAGAACATATGATAAATGTTTACATTCTTGAGAAGTAATAGACAAAGTACATTGAGGTTATTTTCTTTTTTCTTTATGTTTATTGTTAAATAGTCACATGCAAATAAAGTAGACAGGGTCTCAGGTTGGGATGTTCAGATCAAACTGTGGTTGGCATGTCTGTATTTATCTGCAGAATAGCAACATGTGTTTTAAAGTGTTTATGGTAACTGTCATTCTGTTGACATTGTAGGGTTATAAGAATTTTTTTTAGATTATAAAAAAAGTATTACAATTCATTAGCAATGAAATGACTTCACGTTTCAGTTTTAGTAATAGTTTTGTGGTTCCTTGAAAATAACTTTTGTTTTTGTTACTTTTACATTAGTCTATGTTAACTGGGGGAAAAAGGTTTGTGAAACAAAAAGATGATAAAACCTGAAACGAGCAATAAGAAATACATCACTTTAAGTCTTTTTCAGTGTTATTTCTTTCACAAGACACACAAGTCATGTTGTCTGCACATCATACATATCATACATATATTAGAAGCACATATATAATAACATCTAAGTGGTGATCCAGTAAGTTCTGCTTGTATATTTCTATATCTTCCTGGCAGCAAAATGACTTTCCTGTTTAATAAAAACCTTGTCCATGACAATCTTTTATGACTTGGATAAATGTCGTTCCCTGTGAATCTCTGCAAAAATCCTAATTTAATTTAAAAATATGTTAAACCTGACAGCATTCCAGTCATCGAAGAGACGCACATTAACTAATGAAATGTCAAAAAATAGATTTTTTTTTTTTACAATTCAATCAAAAATGAGAACAGATGTGATTTCCATGTATGTTAAATGGAAAGTAAAATTGGTTGCGGTGGCTACTTTTAGAAATGAGAAAGAAATTAAAAGTTTCTTCTTGGTTTTAGGGTTGGTGGTCCATTGAAGGGCATCGCTCTGATGGGAGCAATTAAAAGGCAAAGTCTTGTTAACCATCAGGCTTAGCAGAGTGGAAGTGGAAAATAAAGAGCAGCAGGAAACGCCTGTGCTTTACGGCCTCTTTCAGTCACTCACCGGCATTTTCTCCCAAAAAGGAATAAAAGATAGGTGGAGAAATATCTAAAATACACACACACACACACACACACACACACACACACACACACACACACACACACACACACACACGCACACACACTTTATCCCCTCTCACTGGTAGTGGGGGGTCCCGGAAAACAATCTATTTCTGCACATCGGGAGGGACTTGTGCATTTAAGTGAAACCAAATGAGCTGATGTCTCTCTGATTAAATACATAAGTTATTGTTTCTTAAAAAAGTGCATCCCATAATGCTCCCTCTCTCTCTCCCTCTCTCTCTCTCATACATGACATGACTGCTGGTTTGACATTTCACCATACGGAGCGCGCTGCAATGTGTTTCCAATCGGTGGGAGTTGTGAAGCCCACGATGGGACATGCATGCTGCCCTTTGAAATGATGCACCAGTTGGAAAACATAAACAAATGTTTGCCACCAAGCACGTTCAAATCCAACCCCACCCCCCCCTCCCCCTTTCACCACCCGCCCACCCCCGCTCCCCAGAAAGCCACAGCCTCACATGTGACACATTACCAGGGAGGCAGAAAACATGTTTTTGGAATTAAACTATTACGGGTCCTTTCAAACAAGATACATTTCCTAATTGGCTCCTTTCACAACATTTACATATTGCCTTTCTTTTTTTTTTCTGGGAGGTGGGTGTTGTTGGTTTGCTGGGTGTCAAATAGAGGTGTCCCATGGAGGTAAGGTTTATGAGAAGCAGCCTGGCAGGACAGAACCACACTGAGAGAAAAGAAGCGGCCGCGTCGACATAAGAAGCAAAACAAACAGTCTAACTTCTAAGCTTTGGCAGACCCTGCTGACGGGTCCCTTCGGTTTCTCAGCTTTCCTCCCAGATGCCTTTTAAGCCTTTTATTCTGTTTTTTACTGGCACTCTTGTTTTTTTCTTCTTTGCACTTCTTTGTGTGTGTGTGTGTGTGTGTCTGTCTGTGTCTGTGTGTGTGTTTCATTAATCCCTAGAGGGATACACTCAGAAAGAGAGTGAAGGTAGAAACCCAGAGAAAGAGGTAGAAGGCTCCTTAAATGCTATTTCCAATCAGCCATTATGCTACATTGGAAGACACACTCATGCACAATTCTGGCGTAACAATACACAAAGCTAAAGTGAAATGATACCATCATAATGGCCAATTCCTGCCGAACCCAAAATAGCTTCACACCGCACTTTAACAACTCCTCACTTTCGCTGTCAAGTTGAGCAAACACAGACGTCACGACTATCAGAGGACTCGTCCCTTTCCCTCTCCCCGGCCCATTTCTGAGCCGCTGCTGCTGCCGCTGCGGAGAAACCCAATCTATTGTTTGATGTGGACAGACAGATTGTCTTCCAAAGATTGCCAAATACAAACAACCCCCATTTTAACCTTCCCCAAAGTGTGACTTAATAAAGATGAAAACGCGAGGTGTCCGTTTCCCCCCTCGCTGGAGAGGCTGAATGAAAACCACATGCATAAATACAGCCCGGTGTGCGGCGTTAAGTGTGCGCATGAGAGAAGAAACAGTAATCAGATTGGTTTCCTGTGACAAACAATAACATTTATTTTAAACCAGCAGCATTTTTCTCAGGCAGAGGCAGTAGCTCCCAGGGTAATCAGAGCCAGACTCGTCTTGGCTCCGAGACGTAAGGATGTTGCTACCTTCGGCCGAGCGGCGGGGGGGGGGGGTCACATTAGCGCTGTTGTAAGACCGGGTGGTACTGCTGTTCCAGAATAGCTTTTGTTTGGAAGAGGATTCAGGGGAAAGTTATCATGGAGGATTATTTTAAATACAAATAATAAAACTTAGTTGTGCTTTACATAAAGAAAAGCTCAACAACTTGTTAACGCCTGGTCCGAAGTGAAGCTTGGCATCTCGAGCTGGAGGTCAAGTTGTGTTGACGATCGCCGATTCATTCATCAAACTTTTAAAAACTCAAATCCAGTATCAGTTGGGCTCTAGCGACGTGATCATTATTAATCAAAATGACATTTTAATGAAGGATTTCGTGTCCGTCATAATTAAAAACTATTGCAAAATGAATGTAACCTGTAACAGTGAAATACAATTCATTGCATTAGATCTCATCTTAAATGTTGCATTCATGCCCCAACCATGAGATGTATAAGTGTAATTATATACTGAGAAATATGCTTATAAATATTGATTTCAGCCATAATGCCAAGCATGATCTATAATTTAGAGAATAAAGGGATGTATCACTGGGATAATATTTGACTTCTTGTCCTTTACTCTCCTCTAACCAGTCCCTACGTGGATCTACTTTAATTATTTAATGTGGAAGCTTATCTCAGTTTCCCTTCATTTTCATAATGAGTGATAACTTCGGTGCCCCATGTAGTTCAGCTTAACTGTGATCAAGTGGAGGCCCGTGGGAGCTCTCAGCATGCTTACAGTCCCTTAACAGACGAACGCGCCGGCGATGATGGATCACACGGTTTTCATCACAAACTCACAGGAGTGTCTGCTCGCGTCAACTTAAGGGGCTTCTGACCTAAGCGCTCCCCCCCTGTTGGGGTGATTTTAGTTGGACAAATTTTCCATCCTACTGGGTCTCTGCCGACTGCGAGGGGAGCGGCTGCAAGACTCATCTGCCTCTTATTACGGTCCCAAATTGAGTGCGTACACAGTGGATGTGTTAATGGACAGAAATGCAGTGCAGGGACATGGCGTGCAGGGCTGGTAAAAAGACACTTCTCCTATAACCCGCTGGCCTGGCAGGGTAGCCAGAACTCTCAGTTTATCTCTACTATTATGTCTAAGTGTTATGTTACTTGACAGAGGATGGCAACTCACAGATTGCTGTGTTATCTATTTACATGCTGCACTTGTGAGTGTTCCCCACAGAGACGACTTAAGAACGTCAGAAATGTACAGTATTCCCCTTCTTAGATTCACTTTTGCACCCTGCCTAGAATTACATGCCAAATGCTAATGTTGACTTCAGATACCAAAGCCACTACCTTTACAACTTTGCAAAGCGGACATCTGCTGAACATAATCACCACAACCCTCATAAGTCATCGGATCCCGACAGGAAGTTTGTAAATGAACAACGCGCACAAGAAAGAAAAGCAGATAAGACATTTTGGCTAGTTTTGACTATTTGAAAAGACACTCCAGGTAAATAATTCATTTTGTATTTTCTAAAAACGATGCAGTTAGTAAGTAGTCAGAGTGGTCGTTCTATTTTGAAATCCACTAGCTAATTTGATGAGCGGATGAGAAAATTAGCTTCACACACTGCACATAAGTGGGTGAGGATTACCTTGCGAGGGCTGTTAGCGACGAGGCCCAGTGCAAGCAAGCTGTGGCCAGTGTGAAGAACAGTCTCATGGCAACCGTCAGTGCCAGTTGTTTGATACTGTAGCCTGGCATGACGGGTGCCTTTCTGAGCCCACAATGGATCATGCATGACCATAACACCTAAATATAGAAGCGTAGGCAGCAAAACTGTAACTATTCTAGTTGTAGCTGAGGGGCAGGCTGCGTTGCAAACGTATTGTTTTGATTACCAGCAGGCAGCAGCATGTTAAAAGTGATCACATCAGAATCAGTTTCCTGCTCATTAGTAGTATTCAGTTGTATAATACACAGTATTTATTTCATCTAGCTCTCTGCAAGACAAATAATGATTTGATTTCCTAAAAATGTCAAAAGCCTTGTTGTAAACATGTTAACTGTTCCTACTTCGTGGTCGGGACATCGATGCTCGCTTCGCTGCTAAACCCTTCACTTCCCCCAGCAGTGACACAGGAACTTCACTTGGGTGTAGAGGCGCTGCACTATTTATTCTTAGACAAACTGAAACCTACACTTTACAAGCACTTCACAACCTAACTGATAATTTCTTCTCTGCTCCGATGGCCAACACCTGTCTGTTCTGATCCACCGTCTCGCTCGCTCAACCACACACTCGCTCTGCACACACACACCAATGTCATTTATAAACATGTGGATTGCACTGCGACACGGCCGTCGGCCATTTTCATACGATATAACTGCGAGCATAAAAGTAGTTTTCTTCATCTAATCTGGGGCCAGGTTTCCGACCCTCTGCTTGCTCAGATTGTGTAGCATGTTTTTAAAAATCGCTGCTTTTGCGATTTTAAAATGGCGTTTTATTCCATCATTACATTGATTTGAATGTGATTCTATGTTCAGCTCTAGTTACTATCATGCACCATCCACTGAACTGGAACATTAAATCGAGTCATCTATTTAGTGAAACCCACTGGTCTTGGACAATCAGCCTCCTAAAGAGTAATCAAAAAGCTTAGCGAACTTTTCCAACTTAACCAATTAGACATGAACTGAACCTGCTAAACTACACGACATCATTGGATATCTCCATCATGCACCTCCAAGGATGTTGTGATACATTTGACAAACTATTTTCTTCTCCCTCTTTACCAACAGCTGTGTCTAAACGCTCCACATTTACCATTAAAACACAATCAAACATCAAATGTTCTGGTATTCAGATGATGCAGTGAAACATGCAGAAGGGGGGAGAGGATTAGAAACAGCTTTGAGTGCAAATTGAATTAGCCCTTTTGAGATGACTCTGGGTAAGAAATGAAATGTCATCCTCGCCCATGCAAGCAGAAATGCAAAACATGTGAATGTGAAGAGCATCTTTTTTTCTTCTCTCTCTCTCTCTCTCTCTCTCTCTCTCTCTCTCTCTCTCTCTCTCTCTCTCTCTCTCTCTCTCTCTCTCTCTCTCTCTCTTTTTTTACTGTACTAAGATGTGTCAGGCATAAATCATCACCGTAAGGATGAGAACCAGCCGCCTGGAGCTCTTCGAGACACTCTGGGACAAACAGACTCATGCCGTATGGTGAGTCGTACAGCTGTTTTCAAATTGTGTGTCACAGCTTTAACCCTGCTTGGACTAATTACCTCCTGCGGTGCTGTGGCTCCCGCCAACAAAAAAGACAGTTCACAAGACTGATTCATAATTTAGAAATGATTCATGTAAACCACAATTCCACTGTGTTTATAAAAAAAAAAATACTGCTCAGTGTTAAAGGTATAATTTATACCGAAATATCCATTTAACAAGTCATTTAACAGGATTATTCTTTATGTATTGTGTTCTTAAATGCTCTGATTTGATTTGAAACTGTAATATAGAAAGAGAACATGCAACGTGCAAAGTGTGCAATAATCATTAGTTCTCAGCTAAGGCTATTGGAGTAATAATCCACCAGTAAATCTTTAACTCAAACTAAAGGGTGTTTTAGTGAGCTGCAGCTTAAGTGTGCAGCTTGTAGACAAAGTGATCGTGTTTCACTGAGGCATTAGCCATTCTGTCACTATTTTTATAGACACGGAATCTAAACCTATCTTAACCTACTGTAGAGGTTCTGTGCAGCTCCCCGGTGCTGGATTTGAAGTTGATATGCAAGTCTCATCGTAGGTAATGTGGGGAACAGACGAGTGGAAGAAGGCTGTGTTTCTCTGCTCCCCTGGCTCCGGCCGCGCCGCCGTTGGATATGACACCAGAAACTGGCTCCAAATGTGGATACGTTTTCCAAAAAGGTGGTTTTTGGTGAGAATACACAGACTCGAGTCATAACAGCGTGATCACGTAGCAAAAATCTGTGTTTTGTGGTCTCTCTGATGCAACTCAAATTTCAGAAGGAACACTGATGTACTATATATATTATATTAGTTCACATCAGCTGTGATGTCATACAAGACCTTCTTCAATAAGACCTCCCGTGCTTTGACCTGAATATACATCTTAACCTCATGACTTTGCATTAAAGTTAGAAGATATGCAACTAACTTGTGTGACTTGGAAAGGGAAGGAATTTACTTTTTATTTGGTGGCACGTACTGATGTGCAGAAGTTTTGAATCCATACCTGCATCATCATTGAGGGAGCAGTGCTTGAGCCATGAAATAAAAAATATACAATATATGTCCTGCCTCTTTAAGATGTGTAACAATATGTTAGGATTCGTTACGTTTGCAACTGTGCTTCTCTCCATGTTATTTGATTTCCCTTTCAATGATCTAAGTGCCTTTTACTTCCATATGTAAAGTGTCTTTAAAATGAAACTTGCCTCGCCTTACTTTCTATTCTGAGAGAGAGAATTAAACATGTTTCTAATTGCATCTCTATGGAGCCACAGATTTGTTTTGAAGCCAGCATCTATCAGCCACCAGTGGAACTGCGTCTTCATGCACATCAACAGTGGGTTTCACTTTGGCTGTGGTCAAAGCTGATTAGTTTGTGTCCTCGTAAACCGTGTCCGCTACATACGTCTCAATTTCCTTTATATACAAACCTTGTATGGAATATTCTAAATGAATCATGACTGACTCATCAGATCACAATATTTTCCATTGCTCACAGATCACTTTGGTGCAATATACTTGAATACTACTCTACTAGCAATGTTGTATTGCATTGTGTACAATTACACGAGATTAATATTAAAAAGTAGAAGAGCACTCCAAGACCAAATGTCCTATAACGCCATGTTAACGGAAGTGAACACTAATGTGGGTATCCGCCCCGTGATTCGTTACAGTGTTAAATTGTATGAAATAGGCCCGTGCTACGCCCTTGCTGAAAAATAGACAAACAAGCCAAACTAAAAATGTGACCCCCCCTTGACAGATTTGTAAAAGTTGAAGCAGAAGATATGTTGAGTGTCAGTCTCTAGTACAAGCTCAAGAACACAGGATTCTACATTTCCCATTACACAAATCAATAGTGTCTTTCATTAGACCCTCCCTGCCTCCTAAATGCCCACATTTTCAAACCCCACACCTCAAGTGTGTGGTGTGGGGACCTCGAGCCAAGCCGAGATAACCCTGATGACATCATCGGGGTTATTATCTCCGACTCCCTCCAGAGCCTCAGAAGACGACACAAGACACTAAGCAACTGTGTTTACAGGCTGAGCAGTACTCCTGACGAGTACACTGGACTTAATGTGTAAAACCGTGGAGTGCCCCTTTAAAATTAAAGGTTTCTCAAAGCCTGCCATAAAAAAAAAACACCTTTATGTATATTGTTTGCTGACTGAAAGTTGTGCTCGTTCTGAAGCCATACTTTGGTGGCATTAAGCCGCGGGTGTCAAACTCTTTTGAGTTCAGCGGCCACATGCAGCCCGATTTGATCAGATGTGCAACTTACAGATCACAGTGTATCTACAAAGGCACACAACATTTAGTCACAGGTATCTGTAACTGAACAATATAGTATTTAAGTTTAACTATTGAAGTTATTTACATTAATGTCCACATCTGTGTAGTAATCCTGTACACCACACCATACAAACTAAACTGGGAACTATTAAGGAAGAAGGTTAAGTTAATGCAGTTAATCCTCTGTCATTTTTACACTTTGTAAAGTTATCCTGCGGGCCGGATTGGACCCTCTGGTCGGCCGTTTTTTGCCCGCGGGCCATATGTTTGACACCCCTGCATTAAGCAGCAATTATGGAAAAGTCAAGTATCGCTGTTGGTGAGTTGTGACATTTGACCATTGATCCTTTTTAAGTAATTTAAGTAATTCTGCATTTGTTTTGGGATCTACTCACCTGCAATAATTTGATATCCTGTCTCAGTGATGTTTCGTTGTTTGTATAAAGATCAATGATAACCTGTTTTCTTTCACATTAATAATGGGCCTCTGATGTACCTGCTTCTACAGCCTCAGTGTTAGTGAAGCAGAAGTTGTGTTTATGTGGCGTTTCCATTGTTTTGTCCTTCCTACGTAGTTTGATAACTAAGTGCTCTGTTATGAAAGTGTGCTTGTGATAGAGGCTTAAAATGTAAGGCGGCTAATAGGACGTCACTTACTGTCACTTCACTAAATCCGTATGTGGAGCACGCTCAGTGTGGGTGGGAGACATTTTACTACAGATACAAGGCACATGCTCTATGGTGATGATGGGTCTGAAACTAGGTTATCCATCACCGGCCGTCCTCAGTCCACAGCGCCCCGGCCAATACCACATCCATTATCAGGTTATGGGGATAAAACAGGGAAAATAAAAGAGCTTTTTACCAACAGGAGACTACATTAAAAACGTATGGACAGATGTGAGAGTCTGGAAGACATACTGCAGTCGTCCCTCTGAAAGGACACACTCAGGAATGTCTTCTTGTAAATAATATAATGGTGTATAGGGATGATTGATTTAAAGCTGACTTCAAAGGTAGAAAACCTTTCCATAAATGTAATGCTACGAGAAAACTAATTGATGATGAAAAATATAAAAGTATTGTCTTAAATTAAAGTCTTAACAATTTTTTTTTAGGCTCTAATTTGTTGCATATTCTCTTTTAAATGGATACAAATTGAAATATTTGAGAAGAAATAGAAATTCACGCATACTACTAAAAACTGCTTTTCAAAGAAATCCTATTTTCCCTCTGCAACACGAAGAAGAAGCGAAGAAAAATCCCACGAGACTTGGCCAAAAGTGCTTTTTCATATTGTAAATTAAGGAGAAGACTGTGGCTTTCAAAGCAAACCATTATGATAGTTAACGTAGAACCACTTAAAAGGCCAGCTGCGGGAGTGACGTGAATAATAGTGTTTAATTTGTCTAATCTTAGCAGGAGAAGTGGGTGGCTGGGGTGGGGGGTTCGCTGTTACCCTGCTGGCACTTGAAGAGAGCTGCTTCCACCACAATGTGGTGCAAATGCCCTAAATTACCGTTTGGCTGTGTTGCTGTTGTTTTTTTTCCTGCTGTTACCCTTTCATTTGTAGTTTGTCTGTTGTTAACATGTGTGCACAAAAGACAGACATGGTGAGACTACTGTGGAAAAGTTGGTGCAGGATGAAGTTTGGCACGTGCCAAGAATAGTTGATAGAGGAGATGATTTTCTGTTTCTTTTTCAAGGGCACTGTAATTTGCCCAGGCGCTATAAAATCCCCATAAATGAATAATTTAAGAACTTTATAGATGTAGTTTGGAAAGTATTTGCAAAGGCACGTTCCTCTGACCCTGTTTGCAGCAGCAGAGACATTCACTTGGCCACATTATAACGCTACATGTACTGTATGGTGAGCCTTATTTAAAATGCCAATAAAATTGTCTCCTTTTGGAAGCACGTTTGAATGTGGCCGCTCGCAGTACGAGCGGTTTACAAGTACAAAATAATGCAGATATCAACAGTTTTGCGAGTATTCATCATCCAAGTGCTGTGGTTTGTGCTGAGCTATATTTCCTTTATTTTATTTTCCTAACTGAATTCAGCGGTGCTGCTTCTTGTGTTGCACCAGCCAGCACTCGTTCTGTCAGTGGAAAATTTACTGCTGATTTTTATACTGCTTGTTTTCAATTTGACACAGTTTTACTTTCCTGTAAGAGACGATCCTGGAGCCGAGACATCTCCTGCGATCCTCCGATCGACTCTGCTCACAGTTGGTTTGCGTTGGAACAGGAGATGTTGTTCTACCCTTACAAGCCGCTAGATACTCTTATACTGTTTATTGTTTTAATCCCTCAGCACGCATTATAATTATGTGACGGAGCTAATACTTAGTGCGCTGAAATGTAAACTAGTGTGACATCAAATACATGTATAAGATTTCAGACGGGCTTCAAGAAAAAAGGAAGAAATGTCTTTTAAGTGTTAAATTATAAACACTAATGTCCTCTGCAGCTATAACACAAACAAATCATAGTCGGCACATACTGTGGGTGCAAACCCTCTGTGTGTGTGCGTGTGTGTGTGGATCACACCTAAATTAAACCATGTGGTCACCAAAAAGTCCCTCATCACCCTCCCACCCCCCACTTCAATCTCCTCGTCCCTTCAACCCAGGCCTCTCATTGACCTTCCAGGCGCTCATTGTCCCAAAGTGAGACTTGATTACTGGCCTAAGCCCTGTGAAGGTTCGCCTCAGTGGCCACAGCTGATCTTTTATACTAATTTCGGATTAATGTGGGGTCTGCAACACTGCGTAAACACAGCCACTGAGAAGGCCCCTGCCACACAGAGCTAAACATTAATCCTCCTTAATGCTGAGAGTCAACTTCCAGTCCTTATCAGAATTTGTCTTAATCTCTGCCTAGGCTGTACAAAACTCCACTGCTCAATAAGTATAATGTACACCGCCGAACAACAAATTAGCCAATGAGCTGTGCTGGAGAAAAAAAAACACACAGCACAATCGAGATAGAAATGAAGCCTTACCTTAGAGATCTTTAAAACAGCCGTCCCGGTTTACAGACTCTAAATGAAGATGTAATGAAGACAACAGGGAGGATAGCAAAGACTACACTATTCACCTCGTAAAAAACATTTACAAGTTCATCTTTAGCTTTGCTGTGTGCGGATTTGCAATCTTTCCCTCCTCGATTTCAGCATCTGCCACAAGCATTTCAGCAACTTTCCCAACTCTCTGTCTCTCATGCCGTTGCGAATCCACTGATGTGTGGGTTTTGACCATGTGGGTCCTAGTCCCTGTCTAGTCTGGTGCCCTTCCCTAGACTGCATGTGCTTCTCTGTAATTTTCTCAATATGAGATGTGTGATATATTATTTCAGCAAAATATCTAGGCTTGGTTCAGCAGCGTTTTCATTTACGACTGGATGTTTTTGTATCACAGTATATTTACTGTTTATTAAAGTACAAGACTTTCTTAAAATAAAATACAGGGACACTTTCTCTTTCCCTGAAGTAAACTACGCCCGTATTTTATGTTAAAAAGTAGGTCCTTGACAATAACTTTATTTAATCTTGTGACACTAAAAGGACATAATTTAACTGTAATTTATCATTTAGGTTTTTAGGTTTTTTTTAAAATATTTCAGGTTAAGTAAAAAAACAAATGAAGAGGCAGAGAGCGATAACAAAATGATAGGAGAATTTAAACATTTTTATTACATTTCAGCATGCTTTGCAAGGGAAAATATATGCAAATTTCAACACAAGGATCAATTTCCAGCTCCAAGGTCCTATTGGTAAAGGAGCAGCCAAGCCCTTTGGGTGAGGAACATTACGCCGAGGCTCCAGAGGGAACGAGGCGACTAATCTCTCTGTAGCCCAGTCCAAAAAACCCTGCAGCAGAACGACATGTGGACTGTGTGCGGACTGGACCGTGCACATGTTAAGCTGGCAAATGTAAACACAGTCGGCTGTTGGAAAAAGGAGGCCAACATAATTACAAAGTTTAAAGTAAATGCCAAAGCGAAAAAGCATGGAGAGAAGAAGCAGGGAATGGCATGCACACATACACGCTGTTTAAACTGACTTTTCACTTTCACACGCCGCAGCCCGGGTGAGACTCTGTTGACTTTTACAGAGTCTCTTTTTGACCACACGCTACGTTGCAAAACTAAATTATCCCACTCTGAGGTTTCGATGAGGGGGGGGGGGGAGAGCTTTTAATTTAACGGTTGCATTTGGCAAGAATCCTCATCACTCTGAAAATTCATCACTCTGAATTTTCTATTTTCTTCTACATGAAGATTCATCGCGCTGCCCTGTAATTATGCTTCTGTGGAGATCAATGAGCTGGGAGGATTTTACTCCAAACTTGGGTCAATAACTTTAGTATTCTTGAGAAGGTTCTGCGCTGCCTCTAGTCACTCTACATTATTCAATTTTTTACTGAGGTTAGCGCTAGTCTTTTATGAGCTGTGAACTGACCACAAATGTATGGACTAGTCCATCCCAAAGCACATCCCTTACCCGTCTTCCCATCCTTTCTCAACTACTCTTCTCAATTCTATGGGAAAGGGCAAAAAAAGATGGCAACAGCTTTAAAACGGAAAAATCCTTTAATGCAATTCCTACCTTATCTAAAACACCTACATATCTGTCTCCAGTCTGCGGCCTTTGAAAGGATATTTCAGGCCTGGGATTGAGGGGGGAAAATCTCCCTTCAGAAGCAGGGCTAGGGATGAGTTATAGGCATCTAAGAGGCTGGAAATCTCTGGGGCCTGACCATGGCTTTAGCATACAGCTCCAACCACGGCCGGGGTCTAGAGCAAAGGCAGCCCCCGCCCCACACACCTCCCCCATCTCCCCCCGGCCTTCGTCAAAGGAAGAAATATAGAGAAGCATGAGAAGGCAGCGCTGATATTAAGATTTAAGAAGACCAGGTTTCGGTTTCATGGTGTTTTTTTTATTCACACTTTCCAGTGAAGTGCAGCCGATGATGAAGTTTTCTGTCACTGTGAAAAGATGAAGCCATGTGACACAGCGGGGAAATAGATATAAAAAATAATGTCTAAGTTTGAAACAACTTTATTTGAAAATAAATTCTACGTCTACTTGCTTTCAGCTGCCTCTCACGCGCGTCCCTGAGGAGATGGATCATCCTGTGCATGGATCTAACTTTCACACTCAACTTTGATTAACTCATTAAAAATCTCCCTGATATTTGAAGACATGAAAACACTATCATTTCTGTCTGATTATGCTTTTTCCACAATAAAGTTTAATTGACTTTTGACTTAAAATTCCTAAAATATTCTCCTCCCTAATTGTAAAAGCCAGAATCTTCAAATACAAAAAAAAAAAAAAGTTGAACTACTTGACACAACACGTCTCCTACTTTCACGACTGTGATGTCGCACGCGCTCGCGTCTTAAACTGAGACTTAAAGTGAGCACAGAGATGCTGTTCAGAACATGACATGTGTGCAAAGTGACACAAACATCTGTGCAAAAATGTTGAGGAAATGTGTAAATGTTTCAGTAATTTAAGAAGCTTTTAAGGAGACATTTTGGTCAAAATAAAACTTTACTTGCAGCGTAACTTCTAGTGAAATGTGAATTGTTGTATTCGACCATCTGCTCGGCGAACTTCCCCACTATTAAAAGCACGGGAGATATTATTTTTGATTTTTTTTAAAAGGGCTCATTTTGCAAACATTCATGACACCACATGCTTGGGAGTGTTGTGAAGGGTAGTAAGTGCACTATAGGAGGCTTTGAAGGTTAAGATGTGCTATCCTGCCCAGTGTCTCAGTTGTCTTTGCCCCTCTATTAGTCTGGCTTTAACACACTGCTCTGGTCAGAGCCAGTAAATTTTCCTGCAGAGGATAAAGTTCAAGAAGATAAAATCAAACAGATGTCAGTGTGAGGGTGAGTCTTCGTGACCCATAAAAGTGCTCTCATCAAAGAGCTGAATCATTTGTTTTGAATTATTACATTGTTATCAAAAGGGACGGCAGCGGCCTGTTTGAGGAGGAATCTGATCTGTTTGTCTAAAAACATGAGCAGCCCAGAGGAACCATGGGAAAAGAGTGACGGCTGACAGGCGAAGGCAGCTGGGGATGGGTTTGATTGACAGCCATCAGCTATCTTTGGACTTTTTTGTTTACTTTTGTTTAGCGGAGTCGAGTGTTGACCGTCTGGCACCTCAGTCTGCACGCCAAATGTCTTGTAAACTTCACCTCAACAGGTAGGAAAACACTTTCAAGTGAGGGAATTCTTTTTGTGTTGCACGCTGCACGTTTCCTCTGGTTTTCAACTTAAATTAAGTTTCACCAATGAAATTTGTGATAAGATCAAAAGCAAACTCAGATTGCGAGCAGATAAGTTCAATAAATGTTGATTCGTTCGGAATCATTTGGCACACATTGGACTTATTTAGTCTTACGCCGGAGAGCGATCATTCCTCTCGGGGTCATACGTTCATGCGAAGTTCATGTTAAGGTTACATTTCTGCCTTATCTCTTAAATCTTGTTTCAACTGATGAGAGAGGTTAAGTCCAAGACAATAAAATGTTTCTTTTTCCTTTTTTAAAGTCTGCTCACAATACCTTCTGATATATAGGTAATAAAAGCAATAAATACCAAAACATCTGACCAAATATACACAAACTATTTGCGTCTGTTGTTGTAATTCAGGCCCACAAGAATTTATACCATGAAAAAGTGAGAGTGTTGTCTTTTGAAGGGCCCAAAAACAAACTTGATTTCAAAGTGTCTGCGGCATAGGAAATTCGAGGTCAGCCATGAGGGGGGGGGGCAAAGTAAACTAACTTTCGGTGTTTGCACACTTTACCCATGTGAACTTAAGCTGGCTGAAGCACGCAATTTCATTTAGTGTGGTAACTTATATGACATGCGACTGTGCAATACTTCACTGTTTAAAAGTCTTTTTACATTAATGGCTCGTTTAAACTTTATATATATATATATATATATATATATATATATATATATATATATATATACATGTATTTTGAAAAGTTTTCCTGTAACACACTCTTTTACAAGAATCTTGTGGCGCAGAGTTACAGCGTCTCCTGCAAAGTCTTGTTCTCACAATGAACCACGAGGGTTGGGATCACAGGAAGACGTTTGATAAGCAGGCCCTAGAGTGCTTTTGCTCCCAGCAGGCTATTCTCACTTTCGCAGTGCGGGGGCAGCACGCCAGTAGCCAGGTTACTCACCGCAGCAGTCAATACGGTCTCTGCAGCTTTCTCTCACTCTACTCTGAGGTTATAGTGGAAGCTCATACCACATGGTCCGAGAGGTGGATTTCTAAATATCAAATACTGATCTTTAAATGGAACATAAAGTTTAGTTGTGCAGGACACTCAAGGGAACACTGGGTGCAGCTAAACAATCTATCAGGGGGGGAATTAATATCTGCTTGATTATACAAAAGAAATAGTGAAAAGTGAAGTAGATTAACATTTATAGTTCAGGTTTACATATTTAGTAAAGTGACCGCTAATAAACATTCCCCAACATCTTTACATCCCGTCCCGTTAACATGCACGCACACGCTCAGACCCAGCCAGAATAAAAACACAAGAAACAGGTTTATCTGCTATGTTGTCTTCATTTGTACCGAGCATTTCAACATGGACACCGTTTTAACATCCTAGCAGCCGTACGTCAAATACTAGCAGAGAGTTTATTGCAGCCTTCATGAACAGTAGTAGTTTGTGATGATGGTGGTAAAGGAGTGTCCCTCAAACCCCCAAATACAACACACAGCATGAGCATCATTAAAATGCATCCTTTAACAATGACTGTCACATTCCCTCAGGGAAGATGCATGATCCCCAAAAAGGTGAGTGAGTGAAGAAAGCGAACAAAACATTGTCTTTAGTCATCAAAGCATCCTCAACACACGAGTGTTGCTGAGACTGAAACTGTTCCCTGATGTGATCTGAATAAAACGTAAGACAACAAAAGACTAGTCATGCTCACCAAATGTTTTCCTAGATAATTAAAGTTTTTAAAAAGGTTCAAGTGTAAACCTCGTGCACCAGAATGCTTTAACTCGTAGCTCTCGCATGCTGATTTGGCATTTCACATTGACATTTAACAATAATCAGTCATTCTCTGCAGAGAGTGGAGCCGTCAACAGCAGCAAACCTTCTCATCTGCCGGAGGCGACGCAGGCTCGTAATGAATTGCGGAGGTTTGCTTCTGGACCCCCTCCGTCCCTCGGTTATTGATACAGTAGGGTGAGAAGATAGCTCTATTTTCTGCATAAATGAACGAGGAGTGCGGCACCGTTTACATACTGTATTTCCCAGTGTTTGCCCTGAGGAAGGGAGCCTTGGTGGAATTTGTATTGACTCTACAAATGTTTAATGAGCAAGCAGCAACAGCAGCTGGTTGCACAGCACTGATGAAATGATGACACAAGACACGTGTGTGTGCTCGTGTGCACAGCAGTGACTGGGCATGTGTAGCACACACAGCACTGTACAGGCGTAAACATAATAACATTTATTTTTATTATGAGTTTAGAGATAATGTGATCTCTTTGTCAAATTACTTTTTTTTACTTTTGTACTCTTTATGATCAGACGCAACAATAAATATGAATTTATGTTTACTGAGACTGTTAGAATTAAAGTTTAATTCCTAAATGATACATCATTTCGAAATCACAACAAAGAAAATGAAAATGAAACAAAATTCCTAATAATTAGTATAATTTAGAAATGTGAGACATTTAATGATAAGCAGGTATTGATTTTTTACTCTCTAATATTTTGTAATGAAATTAGTGAAGATGAAGATGAGAAAAAGGACAAAATAAACGTACATAAATTGCATTTTTAAGACATAGATGGCTTTTGAACCTCATAGAAGTCGACGGCTGCAGAAGAGTAGAACAGCAGAAACACTGTGGCACCAGGCATCGTGTCGATCTTTAAGAGAGCGTGGGCAGCCACAGTCCACAAAGCTAACCCTGTCATCTGGCAGCAGATTTGCAAGAGAGATAAACTGAGATCCTGCAGGGGATCAAACCCAGCCTCTATCTCTAACAGAGGATTTAGCCAGCAGAGACTAAAGGGGCTAGAGCAGAATTACTCTGTATGGAGTCGGAATGAGTCGTTGCATTTACCCTGCAAGTTGGTTGCTTTTGTGCCTGGATACTGTTTAGCAGGATAATACAAACAGATAAAAATGCACTTTTTAATTCTAATAATAGACATTTACATGAAGGGTGAGGAGTCGGGTGGTGCAGTGTCAGCCGGGTGTTTAATTCTGTTGACCGAACTGAAGCAGAACCCAATCAGGGGAAACTATAAATGTCCTACACAACTCTTCAGCCCCTGAGTTATATAATAATGCACATGCATCTTAATATGATATGTGATGAATGGATATTCCAATGTGTCGGTATTTGCATCTTTCAGCTGCTAATAACAATAAGTTCTCACACAACACACACACATAAAGCATTGTCAGCACAAAACACCAGCGTTTGTAGAAACCAGCGATCCGCTAAGGGTTGGACACCTTGCAGTCGGTTTGGTTGTGGTTTCCTCGATTGGGAAGCCAGTTGGGGATTTCGTCCTTGTTACTGCACTGGAGAATTGTACCAGTTGGTGTGGGGACCATGGGTGGTGGGATCTGGGGATAATGTGGTACGCCCTCCCAATAAATCTCACTGACAGGAAAGAGGAAAAAAAAAGAAGCGGCCGGCGACACCAATGCCCTCTCATTTTGTAAATCCAGACGCAGTAGATGGTACTCACTGCGTGGAATGTGAACGCTGCAACACTTCTGTGGCTTCTGGTGGATCCGTAAGAACTCCTTCACATGTTGTCCACTAAAACTAGATGATAGTGTCTGATATTATTAAGGTTCGGTTTCTGTGATCTTTGTGGCCTTTAGTGGTTTAAAATGTCCACGCTGTGATTTTACTTTGGTTTTTAAGGGACATTTTTCTGCAGCAACACAAAGGATAATATTTAATTACAGTTATTAGTGGAAGGAACAAATTGTGGCAGTTTTTTAATCAAGTGAAGAGCAGTTTCTTTCAGGTGCATTACTTCCTTTTTTGCAGAAACTTTATATAAATAGGCACAAAATGAAGAGCACATTTATTTTTTGATTATTTATTATAGAAAATAATTAAAATGTGATTTTTTGAGAATTAATTTTGAAAATTGAGGAAACTGATTTCTTTTTACTTTTGAATAAAAAAATTAATTATATAGCATGTCATCATAATAATTACATAGTAATTAATATTGTTATTTATAGACCTAATTTTCCGTTTACACATTTACTGCATATTAAAACAATATTTTATCGTATTTTATGATTGGAAACCAAGAAAAATAATTAATAATACACCAACTCGTCCCATTTGTCAATGATATTCCGATTTGAATCATTAGCAGAAATAAAGAAACACATGCAGTAAGTTGGTGAATTAGTATTGTGCATTGTCTGTGTACATTGGAGGTCAGAGCTGCAGTGCAAAACGATTAGCCCATTCTCCAACCCCTGTTGCACAGCCCTACTTCTTATTACTACAATAGTGGTTTCACCTTTTCAGTTTAATCATTCCAGCAGATATTAAACTCTCCCGGCAGGGCTGGGGGCTATATAGTGTAGGGATTTACTGAGGGATTTGCGTCCTCCTTTCTGCTAGTTCAAATCTCTGTGTCTTCTCCGATCAAATTATCATAACCATCATCGGGCACAACTCCACCATGAAAATACAGTGCAGGAAAAAACGGCGTCAGCGATTCCAAGTGCCCCCTCTCTCAGAAATATGAAATATGGTTATTGTGCCGTGCGATGCGGGAGAATGGGAGCGTTATCCCAGGGTACCAGAGCCATTGTGGAAAACATGAGTTATTGTCAAATAGCTGTGTGATTGACATAAAAAGTCTTCTTTGTAATAGTAAGTTTATTATATTTCTGCGACATATTAAATCACGTTTGGCCTCACTAGAAGACATATATTGTCTTTGTAATTATATGGCTCTATAAAAGGACTGTTGATTGATTGTAACCCTAACCGTAACCCGGGATTGTTTTTGAAATTTAATGGTGCTCGTTTTCAAAAACATTGCTTGATGAAAATTAAGGGTCCTTATGCAAAAGATAAAACATTTTTTATGATGGCGCATTAATGTGATTGTTTATAAAATTGGAAATTATACCCTATTTTTACAACCCCAAGAACTGGAATCTCCTTATTAGACGGAGCTGAACGGAGCAAACAGAGAGGCAGAGTGAAAGTCTTCATATGGGAGAACTTTCATCTATTACGGCGTATTATATATCCAACTTAATACATCATCAAGGGGTTTAACACACCATCGCGTGACTAGCTGTGATGCCATAAGACTGAAAGTAAATTAACGTGACGCGGCGGACCCTGGGACCCTTGATAAACGTGGAAACCTTTATTATTATTTATCTTATTTTGGGTGTGTAAGCTGAGAGCAGACGGGGCGGGTCAGCACAATGTCCAGATTGTTCCACACTGCACGCACCTACATATTGAAAGAGATGAAGGCTTTCACCTATAGGGGCACCGCTTTACTTTCCAATCTTTAAACCTGAATATGGCTAGTGTGGGAAAAAGTGCGTTTTCTGCCTCTCTGCCTCTGACTGCGAGAGAGCAGGTCAAATCCTCTGCTAGATGCCCCAGGCTGTTTTTCCTTTCCTCTTTTTTTTCTGAACACCTCCACACCAAGAGAGCGAAATCTCTGTCAGTAGACGGAGGAGGGGAGGGGAGGGGAGGGGAGGCAGAAATACTCTTCTGTTTTCACTTTGTGTGTGTGTTGAACCCTCTGGGGCTGAAATAATTAAGATCAATATATATGAAAGTTCAAGATACTTTTTTTTTTTTTCAAAGTTGGTTCATTTCAAGGTAATTAAAGCATGATCTGGATCTCATGTGAGTCTGCGTAGCCTCATTGACATACAGTATCATGGGCGATTTACGAGCCGTATTGCTTCAGCATCTGCTAATTATACTTCTGCTGTATATGTGCCGCGTCTCACTTTGTGTTTGGACCAATTATTGAAGTGGATACACACACACACACACACACACACACACACACACACACACACACGCGCAGGAATACACATGTACAAAAACGTGTACATGTGGTGTCTCTTTCACTCTAATTAAATGACTAAATTACGTTTTCACACACAGTAATCAGTAATGTAGACATGAAATGTAATGTGCTGTTTATTTCTCTCCTCTAAACACCATAATAATGTTCAGATTGTATTTATATTTAATATTTAATAATGGAAAATTAAGTAGAGATAGCTTTTCTTTAATAGTATCCATAGTGTAAGTGTACACACAGTAATTCCTACCAGTTATATACTACATTACTGTTTTTGCATATGAAATAATTGCATTATTGCAAACTAGTGCAGTGAACTCAGTGCGCACCTTTTCCCCTCTTTCTCTTTGTGTCACAGCTGTTTAAAACAGTAGCCGTAAAAAAGGTACAAAAGTGTTTGTTTGGTGAGTTTGGGAAGGAAGATGAAAGTGGATTTTTTACCATGAATGTTTGATCTAATTCAGTTGACCTTTAAGGGCCTAAGGGTCATGGAATAGCTGTGAACACGTACAGCAAAACAACTTTCAATTTTAGCAATGAGATGGAGAAGAAACTCCCACCGGAAATAAATTGTAGGTGTGCGTTGTTTACCTCCCAGCATCAAGATGATATCATTACTCTGCTGAGCATCACTGGCCAGAGTGACACCAGTCCATTACACCATCAAAGCCCTCAACTCTCCCCCCACCGCCCCTCACAGGTCACCTTGGGGAGGATTCCACTATCCACCAAGCCCACCAAACAACACCCTTCCCATCAGGCCATTGTTCAACCCAATTTCACCTGGGATAGATACAAGAGGATTGGAGAGAGGCTGAGGAGAGGAAATGTGTGTGTGTGTGTGTGTGTGCTTGTATGTGTTAAAATGTCACAGTGTGTGTGAGTGTGTGTGTGTGTGTGTGTGGACTACCAGCTGTCCCAGAGTTCTAAGGCTGCAGCTGTTTCGCCAGCCTTATGCTGATAAAGGCAGTGGGACTGTGGGAAAAGTGTATGGACACGGCCGAGAGAAGAACACACACATATGACACATATTTAGAGAAACACACACACACACATACACACACACACACACACACTCACATATCAGTGTGTTCAGGTTCCTGTTCATTCTTACACCATAAACTTTTAGAAACGAACAAATCAGCTAATTAACTAACCTAGATCCATGCATGGATAGTGAGAAAGACGACAGTTCTGACAATCACGCCGACTTTAGAGTAACATTATGTCCTGGTAAACCACAGTTATGTTGTGAAAAGTCCATATTTTCTGAAAATAGAAACACAAATGTGTGTAATCTCAACTCAATGGCTGTGAAATGAAACGAAATGAAGGGAATAAGAGTATTCAGAAGCTGTTTTAATCATAATAAAGTTGCAGAAATCAACCAAAGAAGCCAAATTATTAAAAGGATTTTGGACATTTTATGCTTTTTAGTCGACAGTAGCGATATGACAGGAAGAAGAGAGAAATGACAAGTGACGTGCATTAATGATCCCCAGCCGGACTCACAATGTGGTTGCAGTCTATGGTCACTGCGCTGAGCCTCCAGGGTTCACTACGTTTGTATTATTCATTCGATAGAGCCGAGTTGTTACAAACTTGAAAAAATAAATGGAGAAAATGTGTTCACAACACAACCGACTGATATTTTGGACCAGTTGCAGACAGTCCCACATGTTAGGCTGCTGTGAAGCATAAAGTTAGTTCATCTGACACACTGTTGGACCCGTAGCCAAGTTCAGCTGATCATACTGCTGATACGTTTGGTTTAGCTTCCACTCTTAATACAGCTCAGAGCAAGACATTAGTGTTGCAAGAAGTAGGAGTTTAATTTCCTTTGTGGAGCCTGGCATTAACATGTCCAGCATTTCTAAACTGATTAGCTGTAGAGTCAACCACCCAAACGTACATACTCATAGCATCCACAAATTGGGATATAGTCGGAATTACATAATGGTGTTTGAGCACCTAAGTCACAGGGATCAATGTGCCCGGCTGTGTCCTCTGTGTGCCTCGCCTCGGGATTAACCAAAGCTGGAACAGTGTGGGGTCACTGTGTGCCACCTAATTTACAGCTGACATCTCATGTCTCCTACTGTGGGATGGCATGATGTGAGACACGGATGCCTTCAAAGGTCTGGCATCATGATAAATTTGGAAACAATACCCGTTGCAGTGCAGATACAGGATGATTAATTGCAAGTGTTCCAAACCTTTTAGGGCAAAGCCCAGTAAGGTGCTGAATTCACATACAGCTGCAGCTGCCCCATCAAAATGGGCATCTCTCTGTACTGCACGTGTGGAATGCTGAAGTAAAAATAAAACACAAGTTAAAGAAAGGACATCGCCGCGTGGACGTGTTGCAGAAAAAGGAAGACAAACGTTGTCATATACGAAAGATTTTAATATTCAGGTAATAACTTTAAATTCTTTCCTCGTAAAGAATTGTGATTTAAGGTGGAAAGAGAAGCCCTCCACACTGATGTACAGTATTTCATCCTTAAAGACAGAATTGATACTTAATACTGGCACTTAGCATTGGGTTTAAATCTGAAATACTTTGAC
The DNA here is from genome assembly GCF_900634415.1 of Cottoperca gobio. Taxonomy (NCBI): domain Eukaryota; kingdom Metazoa; phylum Chordata; class Actinopteri; order Perciformes; family Bovichtidae; genus Cottoperca; species Cottoperca gobio. The sequence goes on from NC_041364.1 coordinate 4,782,380, forward strand.
ACCAAATCCTCCACCAATGTCTTGTCGGTCAACTCTCCTCTCATCCCGTGAAATCCGACACCTGCTCCTCTGTGTTGCGACTCTGCTGCTGTACAGAGCAGACACTGACATGTTCTTATTGTAGCTCTGTTGTGCCACTAAGTATTGATAGCATGATAACAAATGAGTTTTTTAAATTTAATGAATGTGGGGCGGTAGTGTTCCAATAGTGTTGGAAAAATGTGTTTAAATACCAACTAATGTCAATTTCAGAGCTAAAAACATCAAAAGTCCTTCTGACCCATGGACTGCAGAAGTTTCTTTTACATTTTATATATGATCATTAGAAAATACTGGGCCATAACCTTCATACAATGTAGGGTTATAGTAACGGACTATGCTGGAGACCGAATCCCTGTGAACTCTTCTGCAGTGCTACATGGGGCCGAAGATTTAAAGGTATACAATGAAGTTTTATTGCTACAACCTACTCTGTAAAGATGTTCATTATATATCATGTGATTTTTATTGAACGTCTGAAACAGATGAAAAAGGTTGCTTAAGTAAATGTCCAGACACGGCGAGTACAAGAACTAGTTTTGACTTAAAAACAAACCATTATTTATGCCGTGCACGCGGTGCAGTATATATCAAAGATGCAGCATCGAGGTAAAACTGTCTCATCCTGACACATCAGTGACAACAGCAGTCTGACAAATTGTCCACAGTTAGTGCACATTGAGTGTGATAGCGTCTAAAAAACCCGGAGAAAATAAATATCTACAGCAGGTCAGCGGTGCGCCAAAGTAAAGAAATATCATTCCCAGAAGCTTTGCTAAGGATTCGGGGAAGTCTTTGGAGTTAGATGCAAGGTTACGCAGAGGGCAGCCAGAACGGGTGTTTAGTTTGGTAGATCGAGTCAAACAACAGCCACTGAATGGAAAAGATACAGAAACGTAATTCACCTTGCATCAGGAGAAACAGCGGCGAGACAAAAGGGCTGGATGGCAATGATTCAACACAGAGGTGAAATGCAATGATAGGGCGATGAAAAGTGTTTTCAACACAAATAAAGCAACTTTAAAAAAAATCTTTTCTTCCTTCTCTATGTGAGAAAGCTGGAGATAATTTGATCTGAGAGTGGTTCACCTGGGAGAGCTGGCTGTTCGGACTGCAGGAGGATTTGTGAATTGGCTCTAAGGCAAGTTCAGCAGAACACACAAACTCTTATTAAACTTCCTGTTTTCACCAAGTGAGAGCACGCACATGCATGTGCTGACTAACACACACACACACACACACACACACACACACACACACACACACACACACACACACACACACACACACACACACACACACGTAGCATTTAACTGGCTGTTGTGACCCTGTGTTTGTTGGGTGTCAGGGATCAAGTGTGTATTTTAAGAGACAAAAAGAGAAAATAAAGATATATAGTCTTTGTGATAAAGACTCGAGTGTTTTTATATGTTTCTGATGCCATAAATTGGTGTTATTATTATATGACAGCAATCATTACTTACTTGACTCTTGCTCTGGATCAGTGTCCGTACTTCAAGGTCAGATGAGTAAACAAGTGTCTGTCTATCACCACCAAGTAAAGATGAGGCGTTCTCGATAGGTCTTGTGATACCATCTCAACCTTTTATGTCTCCGTTATTGTGCTCGTTATTACCCACACTTTAATAAGAAGTACAGTAGTAAAATATCCATAACCACGATTGCCCATCCAGTCAAATACCGTCTTCATCAGAACTGGCTGTCCTTTTGGTAAACAAAATAAAGCAAAGGTAAGTAAAAGTAAATGGGTTTTCCTATTGAATGTTATTGCTTTAGGAATGGGTGCAGATGGCTATTGATCTGCCTCATCCTTGGCCATTACCTTTGGGATGGCAATCAGCAAGGCCCGTTGGTTTCTGGGTAAACAAGCATTTTCTCTTCTCATGACAGAGCGGCATAGAGATTGAGAGCAGGCGAAGGCTTGGGAAAACATTGCTATCGCTCTCTGCTGTGCGGCTGACAGAACAATTGAAAAGAATCTGTCATTCATGGATGGCCTAAACATGATTGTTTCTCTGCTTGCTCTGGTCCGTGTGTAGAGATATATGCCCTGGGGGTATGAGGGGACATTTACAAGACCAAACACTGGCGTGGAATGCATAAAAGAGGCAAAAGGTTTTTTTGTTGATATAAGTTGTTTTTGCAGCCTGAATCTGTTTCTCCTCCTCAAATGAGACAATCACAACTTCATTCTCTGCGTGGAGACCAACACAAGGGCATGTCCAGGCCATTCTCATCAACGTTTTCTGACATTACTACCAGAACGTTGCACGAGAACAGCTGACAAAATGCTAAATACCATTGGCAAACTCCATGATCTTAACACTGAACACTGATCTGTCATGCACAGAATGACTTTCCTCTCTCTGTGGCAAAGGTGGAAGTAATGTGACAACTTCACACGGTCACAAAGCATCTTAGGTCAGGGTGTTTGCCAACGCAAAGTTTGTGATTCTGCAAAACCCAAAATGTAGTTTTGGTTGCCTTAATCTAACCACGTCTTGACAATAGGTGGCAAATCAGAAAACACTCATATGAGTAGTTTTTGTAAAGTCTACGTATGCACCTGAAGGCACCATTCTGTCCTTTAGGTGCTGTATGAGTACTGCATGTGTCAGCTTATCGCTAAATAGACGTACGCGGTCAAGTGTACCGTCAAGTCATGATGTGTATAAATGAATAAAGCCTAAAACAACATATCAAGGCTGCTAATCAACGCGCATCATACAGTGTTGTCTCCAGATTATCTGCAGTTTCGGACATTTCTCAACACCAAGTTTAGTTGTACAGTGTTTGCACTCAGTTAGCGTAACACTACTCTCCTCAAAAACAAAACAAAAAAACATGGAGAATGTTTTTGATGGCTTTGACACTCTTTGATTTATTCCTCACTCAATGTGGATCTATTTATTCACTTGCATTTAATTATGTCATACGCAGAAACTCTGTTAGCTAAGCCAAATACCACAGCGATCTGCTGCAAGTCAAAGCAACAGAGGAGTTCCCTTGAAGATTGTTCGCCATGGTGAAATAGAGAAGCTCTTTGGTGGGTATCCTGAAGAGCAGCTCCCCTAAATGTGGCTGCTCTCCTGACTTAATCGTACCCAGCTAATCCTATTATTTTACTAATTACAGCACAGTGACGCTACAGTAAAACTGCAAATACTTTTTTTTTCTACACTGAAATCCTCCCAGATGTTGAGATTTTGAGTATGAGATCAAATTAATATGCTAATTTATTTTTAGCTACGCAATACCAGTTCACTTCTTCTTCTTCTTCTTCTTTTGTTTCAGTCTGAACCATGGATTGAGCCATATTTTATTAACACTGTCTACTCTTTCTGAATCCATAGTGTGATGAGTCAGGTGTGAGTCCCGAGCCTCTCGCTGCTCTAAATGCCATTTCAAACTCATTACCTCTGTCTCACGTCTGGCCATCCACCCATCCTGTCCTGACCTTGAGAAAATAGATAGAAAGGTGACGACTGAGCACCCAGTTCTATAAAGGAGAAGAAAAGGATAGAGCTGCAGGGTAACTATACTCCATCCTGCTGTACATTAACAAATTATAACAAATTATAACGATCCTCAAGTTCCCATCTCTTTGTGACTGAACTGTGAAACCTTCCTGTAATATGTAATTATTATTATTATTCGACCATAAAGACGACACATCTCATTCGTCAACCTACATAAATATACAAGAATGAGTTTAGCCAATAATCTCTGAATCTTTCTCCTGATTTCTGGGGATTTCTTTACTAAATGCGGTCGTATTATCTACAGAACTTTACCAGCAGATGTGTGTAAATACCTTTTCATCGCAAAGTTTTTTGTGTTTTTGTACACTGGATTTGAAATCCCTTCATTCACTCATAGCAGCAAAACACATCTTGCAATAACTGATAGTCATCCAGCTCTACAAATAATATATGTCTTCAGTATTAGTGTGTTCTAGTGCAGGATTTCCACAGCAGTGCTTACCTCAAACACAGCCCCCAGCTACAGTGTGTTCCTCTAACTTCACAAATTGCCTCAGTTTAATAGTCTAGGAAATCACGTTCTGTCTTTACGCATTAACGCGGATTGTTCTTCTTACTGTTGGTAACAGATACAGTGCTTAGGCTGCTTGGTAGTAACAAGCAGTGTGTCTTAAACTCTTATTTTTCTTGAATGAAAAGACAAATCTGCACATAAAGTGAGGTAATTTCCCTTGTGTTCAGGCAGATCAGGCCACTGATATCGAATGATTTAAGAAAATGATTGAAACGTGTGGATTTGCTATAGAAACAAATGAAATAACCTGAACCTGTAACAGATTTTCACACCTATTCTGAAAAAAAGAGTGATTTTATGAGTGGATATTAGATTTTTATGACTGGCTTTACATACTTGGAGATTTGTAGAGTATTTGTTGTGTTGCCGCTGATCTTTTAACTAAATAAAACACATATCGACTGTGAAAATGTATTATTGCCATTATAAAATGTCATATTCAGCTTTTTTTCCACATAATTCTGACTGTAGAAAACAACACAACCATGAAATACTTACGTTCTCTCAGTGACAAAATATGTGAGGACATGCATGAACTCCAACCAATTAGAATTACGCTTCAGTGACATTACCAAGTATCTTAGCAACAGGATCACATCAGATTTAAACCTCACTGTCTGCAGCTTCATGCGATAACCTCAAAGCAATCATTCACTCTTTTTTTTTTTTTTCTAATTTTCACCAGATTGCCATATTACCGATACATGTGTTCAGTTAGTGATCTTTATTTAATAAGGTGTGGTGTAACGCTTGAAGATTTGCTTGGTTTCATGAGTGGACACGTTAAGAATTTGATTGAAGTTAAGACCTCACCTTGTTAGAGGGTTTTTTTTTTTTTTTTTGCTCAGAGATTGACAGGAGTCCTACATACCTTGATTAAGCCACGTTTCTTAGGCTCATCTTTGAACTGAGGAAATCAAAAACTGCTAGTGGAATCCTTAATATGAATATGTCATTTAGAGTCAAATAGATTGCAAATTACTTGTACAATTGAAATGTCAACTTAAACATGCTGGCCTGTGGCTACCCGAAGAAGTCATTTAAAGTCATTTCGTTGATTCAGAGTCGCACTAATCCTTTTTCATTTCCCTTATAGTCTCGGAGGTTACAGGAATAACTGGTAGTGGGGGTTGGGTTGGGTTGGGGGGGGGGGGGGGGGGGGGGGGGGTGGGCGACACATCTGGGAATCAGGTTGATTTCCTCCTTCGTCTGGCTGGACGAATAAGGTTTGTCGTGATTCATCTTCCCGTGTTTTTGTTCAAAATATGTGCACCCCAATTACAGCAGGGCTTTGCTTATTCAAATGGGAGACCTCCTAACTGACCAGTTTGTCAAACAAGTCTGCCGAGGTAAAAAAAATAAAAATAAAATACAGCCGGGGATATTCTGGTCATTGCAATTTCTCAGTTCATGCATTTACATATTTTACTTTTTTAGATTAGTTTGATTATGTTCTCCTTAAATACAAAATATGGCATAGACGAGAAAACTGTCGTGTCAGCAAGACTCTAGCTAAAATATAAAAGGTATTAAAATGAAGTGATGAGAGAGGCCGTGTCCAGTTATTTTATCTTCAATCATTCATGTTGTCTCCTTTGATTTACTTCCTTTTCTAAAGACACAGTGTTTCAAATAATGCACTCATGTATGTTCATAGAAAGCGTTTTTTTTTTATAAGTTAAGATTATGTAATATAATTGTCATTGTGTTGCATTTCGTAAACATGCACGGCTTGTTTTCCCCCGGCCCAATTCCCGAGCGGCCATCACAATGAATTTGATTAGTAATGCCACATCCATCATCTGATTCGGTCACGTATGAAAGGATCCATTCCGATGGCATGCCATATATCCACTTCCACTGAAATTTATAAATTGTTACTGCTTAATAAAATAGGTGAAATCGCTCCAAAGGGGCCTCAAACAGCGCTGGCTGCAAGGATATTCATGATTTACGCACACACGGAGAGGCCCAATGCAAACTTCAGCCATGCACATGCACAAACATCTACCCTGGGACATTTACCTTTCGCCCTCATTGTCTCCATCTCATTGATACATGGCCATCAATTTCTGCAGCATCTCACACTGGATAGTCTTTAAGGTCGATTTGATCCGTCCAAGCGGTGGCCTGATGCACTGTCCCCCTCCTCTTTCACTTTAAAATTGCCTTCCCTCAGGGGAGTGCTTGTGTTTGCTCTTGGCGAGGGCCTATGGCCACGCTGCTAATTTATTAGAGAGATAAAATGCTCTCGTGAGTTGTGTTCGACTGCAGCGCACTGTATGCTCTCAGGGTGCTCGGTGGTGAGGTGAGGTGGTGTTTTTCTTTTTTTTAAATCTGCGCAACAATAAAGTGCTTCGACATTTTGGGAAATATCCACTTTCTGGTGGGAAGTTGGATAGAGAGATCGATATCACTCTCATAACTGACTTTTAATTATGAAGCTACAGCTAGCAGACAATTAGCTTAGCTTAGCCCACACACAGGGAGCAGAGGGAAACAGCTAGCCTGAAATAAAATGTGCCTACCATCATGAACGCCGACAATTCGGCCTTAAAATGGTAAATTGTCGCTTTTACACTTCAATTCTTTACTGATTAATAAACACATGAAGTATAACTTGTGAACTATCCCCTGTCTCCCGTCTTTGTGTTAAACTAAGTTACGCTAAAAGGCTGTTGCTTCAAACTCATCACACAGATAGAGGAGTGGAATACATCTTCTCATCTAACTCTCAGGATCTTCTTTCTATACCTTTTAGATGTTACCACTGCAAACTTCATTCAGACACGAAAACAACGTCTAGAAAATATTATTTCTTTACAGAATCTGGCGTCAACAGTTGTGCTGTAGAGATCCATACAGGTGTCTGGATCCCTCCCATTACAGTATATGTTTGATATACTTTACAAACAGGCTATGTTACAACAGAAGCATTCATTGAAGAGCTTTCTCTGGCCTGATTGTGGATTCTACACTTCCAGGCAAACATGTGGATAACACATTTCAACGTTCCCCCCCCCCCCCCTCTTAGACATAACTTCTTAAATGTCTATCATATGACAGCAAAAAACAAATTGTTTTGTCTAACAGCTACTTCAGTGTCTGGGGTTTTATTGATAGAAGATGGACTGCTGCCCCGTGTTTTCTCCCCCCTGGAAGATAAAGTATTGTCATGAAACTTACCGATATCTCCGGCATCATGTCTTTACCTCGGGGAGCTGTTGGACCCTTGTTGTGTCCCGAGTCACGAGGCCTAGACAGCTGTGATTTCAGATTACAGACTTTTCCATCATGTTCAGTGCTATTGGACTGCAGAGAGCCCCTGCCACCTTATTGTGGTTCTTAAGTGTTGCGTCTTCAGGGAGCCATTGAGGGCCCCAGCTGCCAAATAGCAGCAAAGGGAAGCCATTTGTCTTAGGCCCATTCATCTTTATCTGAGCACCCCCCGTCCCCCAAACCAACCTCCCTGCAGGACTCTACTCAGAGAAGAGAGGATAAGAAGATCTTGAAGTGAGGTGACTTGATGACTCCTGTTTCTGTAAGAAGCTGCTGACATTCATGAGCAAAGAATTGGCATAATTTAACATTTAGATTTTAAGTCTGAAATCGAGATTAAACGGCTTAAGACGTACATTTCTTTTGCGCATGCAGACGAAGTGAAGAAGAAAAGACTGGTTCTGATCTGCCTGCCATATGGTCTGTGTTATCACTTGTTAGAGCCTCGCTCTGTTGGACGCTCTGATCTTATGAGACGTGTTGACTGACAGATGTGATTTATTGATTGTATGTGCTGCATTTGTGTCTTTGTACTGCAGTGTAAACCTGAACACACTATAGGACCAGCAAACTCTATAGTTGTGTTTGGGACGGATTGGTAAGTTAGCAGTCTGTCAGTGGTGGAATGTAACTAAGTACTCAAGTACTAGGTACACCACTAGTTAGGGGGAGATATTGTACTCTTTACACCACTACATTTAACTGACTGCCTTGCAGACCAAGATTGCACTAAACCAGATAAAATGCATAGTTTTATTTGTTATATTTATTAAACTACCCAACAAATCTCTACCAACTACAACAGCAAATTTACACGTGAATGCATCCAATACAATAATACAATATATAATAGTAAAACACTCTACAACACTTTACTATTCAGACTTTAAGTACATTTTGCTGATACAGGACTTTTACTTGTAATGGAGTTTTTCTGATATTGCTTGTTTTTAATTGGACCAATTTCTTTTTTTACTATTAGCTCCACTCTCCACTGTTAGACCTGATCTCAGAGTGGATGTGGAATTACAGTAGTTTCTAAATTACACTATGATTCACGTCATTATTCTTTCTTTTTCTTATAATTGTCATCTTTCTCTGCTCTGGGCCGAAAACGCCATCAAAGTAATCTCACACACTGAAGCTCCTAACACAGTTGTTGAGCACTTGGGAAGATGTCTGTGGTAAAGACATCACCACTGACTAATCTGTCTTCATACTATAAATTAGAATCCATCATATCCAAAACAAACCTGGACCTGTCAAACCCATCGGCCATCCTGCGCTCCGTTCCCCAACATGACCTTTTCGTTCTCTTGCTGAACTGTCAGAAGTAATAAAAGCTCGGAAGTCAGATGCTAAATGTGTTTAGTTTTTAATTATCACACTGATCCTCATGGCAAATAACAGTACCGATCAATAGAGGCTACTTGGAAATATTCCACTGTGAATGCATAGCGGGGATTAACGCCATCATTGTCAACGACAAAATCAAATTACTGCTGACGATGAGTGGACCATGCTGTGGGACATGTGACACGTGGATACGGGGAAATGCAAAGGAAGACACAGTGAGATCTTTGTGATGCACGTTTGTTCGTTCGTTCTACACTCAGAGTAACGGATATAAAGATTTCTCTGTGTTTGACGCCGACGTAGAAGCGGTTATTGGACTGAGGAAGCATCAGGGAAACGAGTGAGTTGAGGACTTGTTAGTTTTCTCCCTTGCAAAGCCGAGTGTCTCCTTCTTTATAAGTGTGTTAGAATGTGCTCAGTAAACCAAACCACATAAAACCTCATTAGTTCAGAGATCGACTCTCTGACCGATGAGTTTGTCGGCAGTAGATCTATGGTGCATTGCACAGTGGTAGATGTTCTGTTTTGTAAAACCCCTGATTACGTCCAATGACGACATTTCTTGTTGTCCAATGCTAATGTTTTAAAGCTCCACTTATCTGGCGTATGGTTATGGTTGGGGAACTATATTTTTCCTTGAACTCCATGTTAATGAAGATTTTGTAGATGAATCCTTACCTTCTCGGTGTCCAGGCCTCAATGAAACGTGTTACAGGACAACTGAAAGTGATCATTTGCCTGGTTTAATCGTCTTGTATGAAACAGCATTATTCATACAGAAGCCAGCTGTGGTCAATAAAGTCTCAAAAATAACTCTGAAGGGTAAACCAACATTTAATGTGCTTCTCCAAACACCAACCTCTTGCTGACCTTTTGCCTCTGTGACAAGAGACTAAGTAAACTGCACTTACGCTCTTAAGAAAGTCTAAATGTTGCATGTGCGCCGAATGTTTCCTTTGCTAATCAAGCCCAGCCAGAGAAAACAAACTGCCTTTAATTTCAGCTTGTGACTTGTGACTTGTGAGAGGTTACCACTCTAGTTCACCAAGAAGGACACATTCCTGCAAACATACCAGCAACTAAATAAGACAGGCTGTTTGTAATTTGTCCTCAGTGAAAAAAAAAGCTCTGTACTAAACAGACTGGGTTATTTAGTGAAGCAAGTAGATGTGAACATCCTTCCTACCATTCCCAGTTAAAAACCACGCGCTACTGGTGCTACTGTGGAGATTTGTATTTGCTTAAATATGTCAATACAATTTTCCAGCTGATGTCAAAGATATAAGTTGAAGCCTGTAAAACTCTTCTTTGCTTAATTGATTTATTGATATTAGTTTGAAAAACTCTGTTTCAACCTGTTCAAGCGAAAAGAAATAAACAGTATAATTTAGTTTGTTTTAGTTGACCCCAATCCTCTTGCAATCATTCCACTAACAAATGACGTATATGTTATTTTTTTAACGTAAACATACTTTAGTCCCAAATGTATTGGACTCGTGTCATCATTACAAATCAGATAAGCTGCTGATCAAAGCAAAACCCGTCCAACGTGTTACTTTAGTTAGCAATTACGAGCTGATATTATTTTACCCACGTTTTGACAGTTCTTGAATGTCTCATCGGTGAACCTTGGATTTGTTTGGTCCCTCCTGTTTGTGCAGGAAGTCTGCACCACACCAAACCTGCCCATCCCTAGAATAAACAACAGGTAATTATGGGACAATAGCCTGAACCAAAGCCCTAAATATACAGTTATTTTGAAGCAATTCTTTCAAGCTACATATTCACAGACATACTCCCTAAGCCCAACAAAGTAGCAAAGATATTCCTCTTTCCTGACTGAGTAATCCATTAATTTCTCATTCCCTCTTTGCATTGCCCAGTGGCATGTCTAGTCTCGGTGATTTCTTTTACCTCCAACAGAGCTTTGGGAAAACGAGAAACTCACCTTCTCATGCTGCCTTCGCCTTTAGCTACAGTCTGAGGTTGTTCATATTAGGCAGGGTTTTATTGCAGTCTTAAAAAAATAAAAAAAACCCTGATCATGTTCTGTAAATACAACAAGGGGTGGAGAAGGGCCAAGCAGGTTATGTGTCCCTGCCTGTGTAGAGGGGACTTGGAAGTTAGAATTTTATCATTCAAATTTTAAAAGATAGAGGGGATCAAATCTGTAAATTACCCGTTGCCTCTCAGAAACAGGCATAATTTGTTTAATACTTTGCCTAATTGCTCAAAGCTACATTATTCAAGAGGTTTCTTGATCAAAATCAGTTTCTCTTAGCGTGTCTAATTCATAGCTGTTGTCACATAACAAGGATTCGTTCTTTTCAGATCGTATTAAAGTATCTGAGGATTGTATTAATAGAGCCTACTGTTAACAATCTAATACTTCACCAATAAAGGAGAACATAAGACTTATTTGTTGTTTCATTCAGTTCCTTAAAAAGTGCATAATAAGCAGCTTTTTTCTTTTCTTTCTGTTCTGTCGTGAAGTGCAGTGAGAAGAAAGGAGCAGAAACAAGTATAAGATTCGTGTGACTATCAATATTAATAAATCTGACAATGAGTGCGGGAAAAAAAGTGGTAAAAATGTTTTTATAATGAGATAAAGTACAACGTTGTTTACACAGTATGTTAATCATAACTCTCTGGATGTAAGTTTAGGTCATGTGTCATTTAGAATAAATGTTCTCCAATGAGAGTTAGAAGAGAACATGCAGACAGAATAATGGTCATAACTCATTTTTTAAATATATTTTAAATACACATTAGTGTTGTCGGCCTCTAAGGGTCTCACTACTCAAAGGAAACTAAGAGCAGACCCACAACCCCGACAGAGGAGAACATCTGTCCCCCCCCCCCCCACCATGCACATGACTGATCATGTAGTGGCTACAAAGTTAAAGAATTCGCATTTTTCACAATTTTCAATGATGCTTGTGCTGAAAGCCGAAAGCGCTGCGTGTGTTGTGGCTTCATGCGAGCCAGTTTTGGGTTTTCGTCCTTCCCTGACCCGAAAAAAGTGTGGTCCACATCAAAGCAGCTACACATCTGGTTCTCAGTAGAGGCAGAGGGCAGGTGGACACTAGAGGTCTTCACTTTAGCAGCGGGGGGATGTCAGAGGGTAGCGAGGGGTTAGTGGCAACACAGAAATGTTCCCCACACTTCAGAGAGATTAATCAGAGTTTAGAGGAACAGGATTGTCATTTCCTGGATGAGTGTTGGGAAATTAGTTTGGCTATAAATCTCAGTAGGCCCTGCCCTGTCCTGGCTTTTATCAGGTATAAATAAATGGAGGTAACTGCAGCCAAGTAATCATTGTGTGTTATACAATGGGCAGCTGCAGTTCAACAACCTGATTTGTGTACATTAAAAAGTGTTAAAGGACATTTCCGGTGTGAGGAATTTTCTAAAACGTCCTTCCAGCTGAATGCTGAAGCTTTTCAAGCGTTTGTGCTACATTCAGACGCTTGTAGAGCGGTAGTCCACCAGTCAGAGGGTTGGTGGTTCGATCCCCATCACCTGCAGGCAACATACTGAAATGGCTCCTGATGCCACGGCCAACACTGAGTGAGCGTGAATGTTTTTGCGAGCAGATGGCACGTCTGACTCTGTATGAATGGGTAAAAGATTGGAAAAGCTCTATATAAATGCAGTCTTGTCTCTTTTAGCTTGTAATGTTTGTAACAGTGATGTCTTTAATGAATGAAAACTGACATTTGTAGTATTTCATGAACAAACTACAAACAAGAAACACAAACAAAGATGAAGGCAGATGGACCGATGTCTTCCTCTGGTAGACAGTGCAGTCACAGACTCGGCCAGTTTCTTACTTTAAGCAACGAGCTCTTATACGAACACATAGAGTTTTATCAGGTTCGAGGATTTCTATATTTGTTTTTTTGTCTTCTAGTTCTGAGGTGGATCTCTCCTGGAAAATTAAAGATTTATAAATATTTGAATCAAAATCTGATGACAGTTGTGCTTATGTTACTGTCAATCAAACCACACACACACACACACACACGCACACACACACACACACACACACACACACACACACACACACACACACACACACACACACACACACACGCAGACAATGTGCTGGAACAACTGTCCAAACACTGACTGCACTGCAGCCACAGCCTGATAGGTCATAAGTTTAGATTTCATTGTTATATGTTTTGGTTATAAAATCACAATTCTCTTGGGAAAAATGAAATTTAGCATTTATTTCCAGGAACTCATGAAGTCTACTCAGAAATGTCCTGTAAGTCCACAGCCTCAAGTTTGAGGTATTGAGAAAGTGGAATGCACATTTTTGGATTTAATAACGTTCGGACTTGAACACACAGAACACTTGTAATAATTATCCAGGTATTGTGTTTTTGTTGCATTGATATTTGTAAGACAGAGATATGTGAAAGATGGAAACAGTCAGGGAAAGGTTGGTGATAGAGACAATGTGTGTCCATGTGTGTGTGTGTGTGTTGGCGCACATAACCTCTGCTGCCACAGCCAAGTCATCCTGCGGAAGATTGCTGGCAGGCCTGGGGTCAGGGGTCGCCCCTCTGAGGGAATTGTCCCTTTAAAAGGTTATCTGGGCCTCAGTTTGGTGCTGTGATGTGATTTCAGTTTGTAATTGTGTATGATTGAAATAATATATAATATCAAACAAGCTCTGAAGGTCATCTTTTTTCCCATGGTTCCACATTTATTCTCCTCCTGAGAAGAATTCTCCAAATGTGTGACTTGTCTGGCAAATCCATTAGCAAGCAGCACTGAAAAAAAAAACACGGTTATTCAAGACATGAAAAGGAGTATGACACCTTCTGCTCCAGAGAAAAGACACAGTATACCATCTCCCTTATCTGAAATGTAAATATACTTATGACAAGGCATTATGTGTACAGTGTGTCCCTCAGCTGCGGAAATCCCCAATCGTTTAAATGGAAAAAAAAAAGACATTCGTATCTTTGTTCATCGCCTTTTCTTCCATTGTCTGTTTGTTGGTTATTCCTGATTAGAAAGGATCTCCATCTGCCCGTCTCGAGCTCGTAAGCCCGCTCAGATCTCCGCTTCTTGTTGGGCAAAAGCTCATCTAAATCCGTGCAGGCCTAATGTTTATCCGATGTGAAAATAATTACTCAAAAGTGTTTTTCTTAATCCTCATAATTAGAGCGCAAAAAAAGAAGATCAGTGTCACTGCATATCACGGGGGCCTGGCGATTGACTTCCTGGTCGTTGTAAATTTCAGGTGAAGATGGGAGCGGATAAAGGTTAGATTAGGCCTAATCCAGTGCAGCAGCAGCCCTTAATCTGTTATGATACAAGGATGATCACTTAAAAAGGTTTGGATCCAGGGCTCTGCCTCCTGGTTGGGCGAGAGAAGGCTCGACTGGGACCCGTCTTAAAACCTGTTTAGCGGCACGGTGGTGCCAGCAGCTGTGAGCACTTGTGGACGACCGTGGTTAGAGCAACAGACAGAAAGAAAAAAGAGAGAGAGAGAAACAGTGGAAGACATCTCAATATCAGCCCACAACCGGGTTTCCCCATTGAGGGCGGACAGGGTTTAGGGGGGGGGGGGGACCTGTTGTCGGCCAGTAATCTCAAGATCAACAAGCAGGTTTGAGTCCACGGCTATGATTTGACTGTGGCACATCAGGGATCTGCAAAATGAAGCCCAGAGTGGCATTAAGGGCCCAAATGGAAAACAGCTCATCTTGTTAGAGCAGGGACGCGGGAGACCAGCGACCCGGTGATATTGGACGGAACAGGAATACAGTCATCTCTCCAGATCGTATAACCAGGGGGGGTGGGGGGGATTAGGCTAGAAATTCTGCATGGTGAATTAGAATTGGAAAAGATGGCAGGAGGGTATGTTGTGCGGTCGGCATGGATGGCATGGATGGCAAGGAGTGCAGTGATGTGGATATAGTGACACGTAGTCTTCAGATGGTTTTAAAACTATCAAGTGGGCTTTGTGGAGAAAATGTGTAGCGGAACACACACATGCATGATTTATCATTACTGTCTTATCCTGCAGCAACACAGTGTGACTTTGTAGAACTGATATTCAAAGCATTATCTGTTTCCATGAGTCCAAAAATATAAAGGAAATCTTTTAGAACAACAACTAATAAGGTCCTAAGTGTAAAAACCCTGAAAGGAAAGAAACAATATTTGTCTTGGGTGCACTAAAACTCATTTCTCGTGTCGTTTTATTGATACAAAATTAATAACATATTGAATGTTGAGTCATGAGAATCACTTTTCACAGGTTATCGGATATTTGAGTGCCACCAGTAATTAGTTGCATATTTACCAGGCTGTTTTATATGATAATAAGCAGATGGAATCAATTTACGCATATGTTTATTGACTTTCTTCTCTTTTTTTGTTACCAGCCTATTGATTGGTGCAGAACAACTTGTCACTCAGTCGCCTAAAAGAGCTTCATTATCTTAATTTGCTGTGTTTTAACTACGTGACAGTTGAAATGCCATTTTGTTTTTATTACTCGCGGCTCTGAGACAACAACACACTCGCGTTTGTTTGGCTGTCACCAAAGTGGACTGATAGTTGGTAGATATTGATTATTGACAATTGGGACGTGACATATTCATCAGTGAATGACATTCAGATCAAAGTTAAACAACCTTAAAGTGTGCTTTAATCACCCAATTTATATTCACTAATATGAGTTGCTGCACCGTCCTATTCAAATGATTACCTTCTTATTATTAGTGTCACATGAGTGTGTGTGTGTGTGTGTGTGCAACCTGTAACGCTGCACAGATGCAGGATTGAATGTGATGTGATGGACATATGGACGACAATCAGCATAAATCACTTTAATCGTCAACGCAATAAAGGAACAGTTGTCTCGAAGACACTGAGGCAACTTTCATCGTAACACATGTTGCCATAAACGGGAAACACTTCTCACGTCACACTTCTTCGAGTATGAATTGTTATTATTGTTAGTTTTATAGTTTTGACGATTAGCACCAACTAACCACAGCACACTCCTTGTAGGTGAAAACCTAAAAATGAATCTGATTCTGAATGAGTGTGAATTATTTGGTGGTTTATTATCCTATATTCTTGCATGACTTTATCAGAGAAAAAAGTATTTTTTATGGGTATTTAAAACAAACTTTGACGAAAGGATTTGAGCTGTTTGGAGGGAACGAGCAATTACAATTACAGTTAGTAACCACGGCTGCATGAATGTAAACACAACCACCATGTTCACAAGCTTTTTACCTGATGAAGAAAAATAGGATTATCACTGTAATGACCTTAACATATGCTTAATATAACTGCCATTCTCTTGGCGACCCCTGTTTTTTTTTTTTAAAGGCAGCATAGGACGGGACATCGCATCTAATAATAAACTGGATTAATGCTAGCATTTCACAGAACCACAGGGCGCGATACACAGCCTACATTTTACTGTATGGTGAGAGCAGCCTCTCCAAAGAGATCAGAGGAATATCTAGTCCATTAATATCTTCTTATTTCCTGGAGAACGTAGTTTTGTGGCACTATGGTAATTTTCTGTAATTAAGAATCTAATCAAGGCATATGCTAAAGCCTTTTAATAAACGCACGAGTTGCTGCTGACAGAGGACAGGGAGCTGCTGGGTCCCGTGTGTGTTATTAGATTCCTGCATGCAATATAAAAAAGGGCAGAAGAAGAAGAAGAAGAAGAAGAGGAGGAGGATGAAGAGGAAATGTACGTATGTCACCTACCAAGTAGTTTCTCTCTGAGGATATTGTTTTAAAATCAGTACAAATACCACGTGTCCAACCTGAATGTAACATCGTGAGAATGTATAGTCTCGTTTTATACAGCAGGACGTTACATTTCTGACAAAATCTCTTGAGTCTGAGATAAAAGACTCAAAATATATCAAGTTATAGATAAACACATGACTAAATAAACATTATTGCTGCCAGTCGGATGCTCACCACATTCAAAGGTCAGGCCTGTATTTGCCACATTGTTTATGCCAGATTATTGCCAAGCTTCTGTAAGAATTTTCATAATGGAGTCTGATTATATTCGGGCTACTTCTTGCTGATTTACCGCAGTGACTCTGGTGAGCACAGGAGGGCATGTGCAATCTCTTTTGTCTGGATATAAAAGAATAAATATCCTGCTAAATCCAGAGTGCTCGCAGGGCTGGGCTAAAGCTGCCGCTCAGTATTCACCGCTGTGTCTCTCTTTGCTCTTTGGTTCCACCATCCTGGAACTTTCCTCCTTTTTTTTGCCTCTCTCGCAGCGAGATGGAGCAAGGGAGGGGAGCGAGGCAGAGGGGAGAAACGGCGAGGGAGGGAGGGAAGGAGGAAAATGAATTGGGGTTGGCGTTTGATGTGTTGATTGGGAGAGGAGCGAGGACAGCAGCTGCACTCAGAACCCTCCCCGGGGAGAGCAGGCTTGATAGCTAAATGAAGACCTCTAGTGCTTTCTTGTTAGCCAAGATGGATCCTGCACCCAGATGAAGCACAATTAGTCAATGGCGGCGGCTTTAGGTGTCCACCGATCACAAGGCACAAGTCAGTGCTTCTCAGGGGCGAAGCTATTGGCAGTTAGTGCCCCGGGCTGTGTCCTAGCCCCGCTGGCCTTTTTGGGCCTCTTTACCACTACAGAGGAGGGAGCAGAAATCCCGATCCGAGAGGGGCTGCAAATATCTCTCGTCAAATGATCCCTCTGGCATTTGGGATACAGCTGTGCACATCTGATTAGAGCGAGGCAGGCATGGTCCAGTTTGGCTAAGAAGTGCTTTCTCTTAGATCTCGGCGGCTTTCTCATCTGACACATAAAAAAGGAAAAATTCTCAATAGAGTTGCAGTTTGCCCATCAGTCGGCTATTAAATCCCTCATGCCTGTGCGAGCCCACTGGCATACTGACGAGAGAATTGATTGCCGCTCTATCTTATGTTTAAGAGAAGCCCAATTTGTACTCTGTATCAAGCCATTTGGAAATAAACCCCGTCTTTGGCCGGCACAGTACTACTTCTTCTCGTTGCTATTCAGCATCATATTTCTTTGTTGCTACTTGTCCATCTTTTGCCTCTCTAGACAAAACAAACCAGAGCAGCCATTTGAAACTATAACAAAACAATGTTTGCTTTTTTTGTCTGCATGCTACCGGTGCTCCATCCCCTCGGCATGTCCTCCTACCTCTGCTGCCGCTGCTAATGCCACTGGAGCAATGCAACATGGGGAAGTTTGTGCCACTGCATGATGAAGCATTCTATTTATATTAAAATGAGGTAGCTCCTCTGGGAGATATAGAGGAGAATGGAACAACAAACATGAAGCTTTAGAGGCGAAGAAAAGTGTGGGGGGACCAGTGACAGCAAAATGGCAACTCCTCCATACAAAGTGGCCCTAAGGACCCGAGGAAGAGTTATAATATGAACGATGGCATCTAGAAGGGCCTTGTGAGTGTACTGCATACACACTTTGCCATAAAACAACACCCACGGTAATAAAGTAAACCCTTTAAATCCACAGACCACAACACACGAAGTTAATCTTACTTGGTGTTTTTTTTTTTACTGTTAATGCATTGACCAATGGTGTCGTAGCATCAGCTGACCTGTGATAGATTGTTGAGTCTTCGTGTGTTTGTTGTAGTACTTGTCAAAGCCTGTATTTGTTAGTATATTGACTACTGTCATTCATGTTTTACCCCCCCAAGACAAATGACACCTCGGAGGATTGTGTGGAGGGGAGAAACTATTGTACGTTGTCATCTGTCAATGAGGCTATTATTGTAGTGTTGGACAGATGGATATAGATGGATACTTACAATTAGATAGACACAATACCAGATAGATATAGATAGATACGATGCCGTATATATCGACATATTGTGCCAATCTCTTACAACATTCTGTGCAAGTTTTAATCTTGACATTTTTTGTAAGGATTATTTAAGAGGCTTGTATATTGCACATCATTATAACGGGGGCTAGTGGAGAGAAAAAAAAAGACCATTCCTTACAACAACTTGCCCTAATAACCTATATTATCGTTCAGCCATGGTAATAAAGGCCAGTGGGCAATAACAGCTGGGTTTTCCTCTTTCTCACCAAGAGCCTGGCGAGAGTGGAGGAGAATGGACCCTGGCCCTGCAGTCTGTCTAGTTAATTAAGCTCAGGGGTGAAGGTGTTATTTGTGGGAAAGAATCCAATTATTTTGCCTCTTCACTCCCGAAGAAGAGAGGGGTTTGTGTGGTGATGATGATGAAGATGATGATGATACCACTCAGAGGCAAGATAGCCACTTCATGACTTAAGGAGTTCATTCTTTGTACCTCGCCTAGCCCCCTTCCCTTCCCCAGATTAGCCAATTCCTGTATGTAACCTCTTGCCTTTTAACAGAAACGGTGATATTTCATTTGGTGAAGTGCAAATGTGGTTGTTATTGCTTCAGAAAACACAAAAGAAAAATCAAAATTGTATGTTCAGTGTGGCCCCCTACCTATATGTTTCTGGTGGGAAATTCTCGGGATGAAAAAAATTAAATAAAAGAATACTCCTGGTCATAGTCGCTTCAAAGGCAACAAGGCTTATATGAAACAAAAGAACCAATTAAAATCTATGAAACCTTAATTACTACTTTAACATCTAAAAGCAGCCCGTTATATCCCTGTCTGCCTCGGTGTAATGGTTGGCCTTGTTTCAACATTAATTTCTCCATGCAATTAGTGGCCTTCTGTAGGGATCAGTGGATGCTACTCTCAAAGAACCAACTAAAACAAATGTAGCTGTTTTTTGAGAAAGGCCTTTCAATATACTTCAAATATATGTGTTTTATTGCCAAACACAAATTCCACAAAGTTATAAGCCGCAACATTCTTGTGTCTTGTATTGTTTTGGTGATGTATGAGCAGTCATTGCTGTGTTTTTGAGCCGCAGTTTCCAGGAATCACTAGTTTGTGCTGTTTTCTCTGTCTGGTCGAGTTTGGTCGCTATCAGCTGTTCCTTTGCACTTTGCACTTGTGTGTGACAGGAAGCTCTGAGCGAGCCTCATCTGTTAATGTTGCAAATGATAAATAATGAAAGTACTGTGGGTTAAAGTTCATCTCGTTTCCCTTTTATGTAAAACGTGCTTTTTAAACAAAGTTCCCCTTCTTTGTACTGGACATCAGAACATTGGGATTAATTATGGAATCGTACATTTAACTACGATTATTCAAATGTGTTTGGTAAATATTAATCCCAATCCATGTAGTAAAAGAAGCAAAGCAAAACGTCTTCCTTTCTGTTATGTTTTGAGGCATCTGTGTAATATCACGCTGAGAAATGTATCTACCTGACACATGTGACACGTTTTCCTAATTGGAGTTTTTGCCTGAACAACCTGAGCCTGTTTGATGGGACTGTTTGTGTGTGTTCTTGTGCACGTGCGAAGACACATCATATTGTTTCACACTTTCATGTCTCCACTGGGAGAAGCAGGGCCCCTAATCTGTGCCCGGGAGAGCTCACCCTGTTCTCCCCTGCTGAACTTTGTCTTGGTGCGGGTCACCTCGCCAGGGCCACAGGGGAGAGGCTGCCTCAGCCAAGCCCTAATCCTGGGGAGTCGATAGATGCTAGCATGGCTGCAGGCCTCAGCTCCACACAAACGCCCCAGGGAGGGCTGCTCATTTCAATAAATGTAAAGTGATGCTGTCCACAAGCAAACATGAGAGCCACACACACACACACGTTATTATACATGCACACACATACCCACACATGTGAGCCGGAGCTCATATGTACGCAGATGTGATGGAGAATTGGTTGTCCTCGGGGCAAAATATGGAGGAGTGATCCAGTGATGTAGTTAAATGACAGGCAAGCGAGTGGAACATTTGCTCGCTTGATGCTGTCGATGCGTCGCTGCTGCCCCGATAAGACCTTATTTACATTTGTCAGGGTGGAATTGATTTCTTTTTTGCCCTTTACAGACTGCTCAAACTGCAGAGTGGATGGGAGCTGTGTCGCACGCCTTCCGATAAAGCCAAGAACGTCTGTCAAAAGTCTCGGATTTAAAAACCCTGACAACTTTAGAGAAGAAAAAAAAAACAAGTCTGAAAATTAAAAGAAAGATCAGGACTTTTCTCACGTTTTAGTTCTTGCATACTGCCGCACGTACGGCCACACCAGCCTACAACCTTCACCTTTACGTGTGTGACAGGGACATATGTTGATGTTAACCCCCTGTGGAGAGAAGGCTGCTGCAATATCTGTTTGTGTGGATGCAAACCCTTTATATGTGTGTGTGTGTGTGTGTGTGTGTGTGTGTGTGTGTGTGTGTGTGTGTGTGTGTGTGCATGTAGACTCATGTGTTCCTATGTGTCCTGTGTGTATACGTGCACTCTGTGTGTGTGTGTGTGTGTGTGCGTGCGGGGGTGTTAGGCAGAGGGGGGACACAATGAAATGGGTGGCTGAGCGGGCGCCTCCCACCATTAAAGCACTAAATGGGCAGCCGGAGGTCCCAGTGAGTGTGTGAATGAGGAGGGTTCTCCTGGGAGGTTAAGGTCAGCGGGTTTCTGATGGGACTGTATGATTAAGGTCAGACCCTGCTACTAATGTGGCTGTGTGTGGTGTCGAGATGGATACCAAACTCTTAAGGGTTAAGGTTATGATTTTTTTAACGGGCCAAGGTTAAGATCAGACATCAGAAAAAGAAAACAAAGTAATGTAATTGTCAGAAGTGAGCTGTTTGCAATAGATGAGGAAGAAGAGGGGATGGTAGTGTAACAGTCTTAAATCAACACGGCTTCTTTTTATGCACACTGGACAATTTATAAGAACAGTGAAAGTTAACGTGTAACAGTTTATAGGAAATACATTATGCAACAAGTCTATTTAGCTGCTTCTCTTTGGCATGCACCAGGAAGTCTCTGCAGATACCTTTAAAAATATAAAATTAAAATACCTTAAGGATTCAGTCACATCATCCTCCATTATTAGGATTTCTTTCAATTTAATCAATACATTTAATCTCTCCCCGATTCATATTCTTACCTAATATCATCATTTTGTTTATCCATAGTGTTTCTTTACTATTGGTATTTCTTTCTACTCTGTACAAATCTATTGTATGTCTATACAACCTGGATGGTTTCATCTGAACGGAGGATCTAATCACAGAGGCTGTCCAGATCGTAAAGCCCTTTGTGTGGCAAATTTTGATTTTCAGTTATATATAAATAAAATTGACTTGACTTGTTGTCTATGAAATGTCAGAAATAAATGAAACATAACCTCTCACACCTTCCCAGACGCTACATGTCGTTGTCATTAAAGTGCTTGTTTTCCCAAGCAACTCTCCAGATCTGCTTGATGATGATATACGTCAGAGAAAAGCAACACATCTTCACCTCTGAGAAGCGAGAATGTTTGGCATTTTTGCTTTCACAATAAATATTAACTCGACTAATTGATTAATTGAATAAGTATTTCCGATACTTTTCCTAAAGCTTCGGGACTTGTAGCACATTTTGGAAATTGTATTTTTGGAGTGAATGTTCTGTCGCATGTAGCAAGGTAAATATAACACCGACAAAGTAATCTCGAGGCTGGAGGTAACATCAGGTTGTTAGCAGCACTTCATTACATTTTAATGACATCTAAACAATGTAATGATATTTTTGAAAGATCCAAGAGGGCCACTTCCAATGATGCTATCATTAAAACATCATCACAGGGTAATGACATTCCCGATGGTCTTCACCTACATCCAATCCAGTGTAGATGTCTATCTGGACTGACTGACAAATACTCAGGCAAATAG
This sequence comes from Cottoperca gobio, assembly GCF_900634415.1. Taxonomy (NCBI): domain Eukaryota; kingdom Metazoa; phylum Chordata; class Actinopteri; order Perciformes; family Bovichtidae; genus Cottoperca; species Cottoperca gobio. The sequence continues at coordinate 4,804,938 of NC_041364.1, forward strand.
ATAAATCTGACCCCTGGTACTAAGGGTATTTCACTTATAGCTGCCAGACGAGCCCTGCAGCAAAAAAGTGTTTATTAACAAGCCCTCCCTTAAAAAAATAAATTAGAAGTGGCCCTCCTTGCCTATCTCCTTCGAATCAAACTCTAAAAGATTATTCCACATAATTATACTAAAGGGCAATTGGTTGATATGTGGCAGGGTCGGAGGTCGTGGCCTGGTATAAGCAATCTGTAGGCTTTGGTTGGCAGGCGGTAATACGCAACCAGGCGTCAGCCTCTAACCCTATTCCCCAGGCTGATTGCTACCTGTCACCTCCCTTCAACTCATGTAAATTGCATCTGCTTTCTGCAGGAGGAGGGGCAGTGAGGATGGGGGGTGAGGATGGGGGGGATATGTGGATTTTCAGCGATGTATGTGTGTATGTATTTGTGAATACATACCTGCCTGTGTCTGTAAGTTGGGGGCATGTGTCCACTCTCCACCGGTGCCGTCCCGCTGCAGTCGGGCGGTAATGGCTTCTCGGGGCAATCAGAAGAAGACACTTTCTTGACTCATCTCCTTTAATGGTGTGTCCTCCTCAGGCTAAAATTGAACAGTCCCGACATGGCCTAAGGCAGACGATGAAAATTCAATAATTCGGCTCAGTCAACGTCGTGTCATTTTTTTTGTAGGGGAGGGGGGGAGAGAATTGGAGTGTAATTACTGCACTAACATGACGTCTGGACAGGGCTATGTGTTTGTCAGTGTAAAGGTTTCTGAGGGATACCTGCATGCATCACCTTGATGCCCCCATCCATCTGAGACCAGCACAGCACTGCTCAGGTCAGACAAGCAGGCCGGTAACATGAGAAGCTGCACTTATTAAGAACAACTTAACAATTTCTGGCTCTGCAAAGGGGTTAGCTGATTGCATACTTTGCATAAGTGATAGAAAGTTGTGCAAGGATTAATGTAAAAGTAATATTTTAGTTGATTTGCTACTAAAACAAAAGTTTTTAGTGCACATAAAGGTCATGGTTGCAGGAATAACTAGCTAGATATGATATGGTTTTTATTCTATATTAAGCTTTTATAACTAAAGATAAACATGACTTGGTAAATACAGAACATTACGATATTTAAAAAGATCTTCTTGCTGTAAGTAGTTGTTTACTGTAGCTGCAGTCTATTTAATCTGTGGTTTTAACTGTAGGGATTATCTCATTCTTTAGATTATTACTTTTTATTTATTTATAATTTTCCCATATTTTCAGTAGTAATAGTATAATTATGGTCATTATGGTTTAATTACATATATTTCTATACTAAATAAAGGAATCTGTAATTAATTAGCGTCTGTTTCATGTGGCAGTCTTCACTCAACGAAAAAGAAAAAGAAAAAGAAAATGTATACGTCTGCTTCAAGAAAGCAGACGTATACATTTGTCACAAAATAATGAAGTGTACTCTATGTATGGTTTATAAATTCATATTGATTTTTTTTTTCCTCCAATGTCAAACACAAATGTTTCATTTTCAGAAAGAAACGAGAGAGAAGAGGAATACATTTCAAATGGAGATTGGCTGTGACGGGGCCGCCCCAGTGCTGGTGGGTTGAGGCAGAGATGAAGTGCGGGGCCCTATTTGGCTCTGTCAGTTTTTATATGACATTATTATTCTCCGGGTTATAAATTCTGGCATGTTAAGATCTCCAACAGCAACGACATAAAATTCAATCAATGACGCCTCCTTTCCACACCTCGACTCTCAGCCCAGCGGCTCGGCCCCGCTGATAGTTCCTAAATCAAAGCCAATGGGATTCTGCATAATTGTGCAGCAGCAGTGGCCCAGCGTTAGGTCGCGAGCGGTGGCCGCGCGGCTTTATGGAGTTAATGTGAATGGCAGTAAAAAATACACTGCTTCATAAACCACTATAGCGCTGACATATCGCCAAACAAGGTCAATGTTTATTTATAACTGCTTCATGGCTGCGTGGAAGTGAGGGTCCATCACACTGCGGCTGTCTTCCGCCAAAAAAAAGAAGAAGAAAGAAATGAAAAAGGAATAAGTTTTACAACAGATTTGTGGGACCAAAGAATCACATGAATGAGCATGTAGACTTGTGCTTTAAACACAACAGAGTATTGTTTTATAGATGTAACTGAATGTTATTCACCTGGTGCTGCAGATTCGATGCCTGTAGAAAGTATTCACGGTGCTGCATCACAGGAGGTTTAATGTGGCTTTTATTCCAGCGTTCCTTTGTCTTTGCTGCATAGGTAACTGACCTTTCAGATACACATGTATTACAATCAACTGAAACCCCATGACTACACACAGGCCATCTCCATTTAACAGATTACATCACTTCTAAAGGCCAATGATATATGCAAATATTTTACTTTTGTGATTATTTAGATTACTTTGTGTTTCCCCCCCCCCCCCAAAAAAAAAGCCAAATTAAATATATAATCTGATTCCATTTTGTTAGACAATAAAAATGAAAACGTCCTTGTGGGGTGAATATCTTTTCTCTGCACTGTATGAGATTGTGCTTCCTGGGGAAACGCATACACAGATACATGCAGTGCCGGTTGTTACTATATTTAATTCTTAAATTCAGGTGTTCAGGTGTCTCTGATGTCTGTCTGCTTTGTCACTTATCTTTTAATACTGTAGCCTATCGTGTTTTATTCCCTGCTGAAGTAGATACCTTACATATATCACATTGAGATCTAGAATCACAAAAGCACATTGTACCAGATGTTTTCTTTTCCTCCAACTCACTCGGAGAAAGAAAGGCTAAAACTGTGTGTTTGTGTGTGCAGTGTTTGTGCTCCGATGTGCACTTCCTCTCCATCTGCATGCGGCTGCTTGTCTGCCTGCTGATTGCTTTGATTGATCATTATCTGATGGCCTCTTAATTAGAATGCTAATGAGGAGGAGGTTGTTCTGCCCGGCCCATCTCCTCCGCCCGTGCCTTGTCTCTGAAATGAGGCGTAATGGAAATGACATGGGCCATGTGGGATGGATGATCCCCCAGTTAATAATTCCAATATGTTTATCAATGGCCTGGTCGATTGGCTGCCACACAGAGCAGCGACACAAAACCACTTGGTGTCAGCACCCTGGGTGAAAGGGATTGTGGGAGATGACAGCCAATTCGGGTTGAGGCTCATCTAGTAGATTGGAAGGTCTGACAGGGTTTTTTCTTCTTCCAGCAAGACACACAAAATTATTCATTTCTGTTGCCTTTAACGTCTTGACGTATTTTTGTATTACTGTATATAGAAACAATAACATACTGGGACTTTGCAGCTCTGTTCACAAGGTTAGATGAGCACATCTTTCTTTTTTCAGGCAATGGTTGTGGGGCGCTGGGGGTGGGTTTGTTTGAGATCAGTGCGTGGAAAGAAAACGTATTAACAGCATAATAACAAAAGATTATGTTCATCTGAGGCGAGGCCCTCCGTTTTCTCGCCAGGCACTGACTGTGAAGTCTTTATTCTGTGAGTCGGCAGCACGCCGCACCCTTAAAAGGGTTATTATGTTCCCTCACTGTGGCAGCACCGGCCCACGGAGCTCCAATATTGTGACGGGGGTCGCCTGTACCACATTAGAGCCAATAAATGTGCGTTGGCACTTCCTCAATTTAAAGTAAAGCCCCCTTTCCCTTATACTTCCCTTCTTCATTCCTAATAGGGTATTCCAGCAACGCATCTAATAAGTTGTGGGATATCTGCTGTGGGATAGGGCTGAATATTTCTCTATCGTCTGTTTCTGCAGTGGGAATTTATCATTTTGTGGTTGTTACTTTGTATGAAACACCATTTTTTACTTTGTTTTATTTTTTAATTTTCATTAAATAATAAAGTCAGCACTCTCAGCTGCTTGTACATATTTTAATATATCATTTTAATTAGAATTTTAGGTCATTTTCATAAAAACATTTTTACTTACCGCTGTTTTAATTGCGTACTCCCTTTGAAACATATCTTACGCGTGACTTCAGGCGTGTTTCTGAAGCGATATCACATATTTTAGCTTCATTCTTAAAAACTCCAGGTCCATTGTGCTCATTGTGGCTTTTAAAGAAGTTGAGGTTGGCAAATCTAAACACATTCTAAGCTGGGTTATTCTCTGATGCCTATCATGAGAGCTAATATCAACCTCGGGGATCATCCAAAGCCCACTGGGTCCGCAGAGGACTCCAAATTCATGAGGATGATATGTGTGTGTGTGTGCGTGTGTGTTTGTGTGTGTGTGTATATGTGTGTGTACATGTGTATGATCGGGGCAGAAATAGAGGTTTGATGATATTGTGATCACCTGTGAATGGCAACAACCATATCGCAGGTTTTAACTTGTTCCTTCAGGAGCGGTAAAAGTAAAAGGCCTGTCGCCATGAATAATTACCCCAACACACACACACACACACACACACACACACACACACACACACACACACACACACACACACCTTCACCCTCACATCCGTTACCACATTGAAAGTCTGTAAGTAATGAAGAACATCCTCCAACAGCAGGACAAACACTTTCAATGACTGATTGGTGATTGATTGTCCGCAGAGCACCTCCCTAACGGTCACTGTGTGAGGGGGTTTTCTTTTCATCCTTACAGAGAAAGGGGTGAGGGAACGATAGAGAGAGAGAGGGAGAAGGAGCATGAATTCATTAAATGTGCCAAACCCTTGCCTCTAAAATTGATCTCCCCCCTTTTTTTTTTTTGAGCCATCGCCTGATCTCATCTGTATTCCAGATCCATTCCCAGATGATACCCCCTCGATCAAGAGGCAAATGCAATAGTATCATAAATCTCCTTTAAAATATCTCGCTTTAGAACATGTGCATGTTCTGCGAGATGGTAGGATCTAATTAAATAAGCCTTTGTTAACAGTTTGTGCAAAGGCTTATTTTTCCTGCTTATTCTGCAATGTTTAAAAAAATGTAGGTTTTAGGGGTGAAAACAGTAAGAAAACGCTTTTTAAAGCAAACACATTTTATTTGTTTTCAGCTCGTCTCTTTACAGTCTTCAAGGGATTTCAAGGGTCAAGCAAAGACTAACCATCTGCCCTCCTTCTCCTACAATTACAATTAATGACAGTTTAAATAGCTCAGCAGAAAGGATCCAAATATACTCCCCTGTCTGAGTCAATTAACCACATAATATATCCCGCCTTCTCAAATTGCCACTCAAGAGAGATGTGACACTTCCTTCCTCCAACTATCCAATGGCACAATCCAGCAGTCTTGGTCAGCATGTCTTTCTTAAACACACATTGATTTGAGGCGTCGCCACATTAAACATTAACCGGGGCGCCTGAGCATCTCGTCATGAACACCAGGGGCAATTAATAGAGCAGTAATGGCCGGGGCGACAGATCACTCGCTGAGAGCGCTGAGTGATGACCGGTCTGTTACCACCTGTTCGGTGTGGAGGGAAATGAAGTCGAACCTTGGCACCCCACTGTGAGACGCTGATTGAAATTTACAAGGCTACACGCACGCCACTGACAGCCATGTCGGATTGGACACTTTGAGGAGGGCCAGACGCGTAACAAGTAAAGCATGTCGTGCTAAGGACTGTAGGCACGGGATGAGCTGATATTAGAGAAGGGTAGAAATAACCTATTAGAGTTGTAACGATTGAACATCTCGCTTTGATGTAATATGTTCCTCTTTCCAGAATGAGACTTTATTAATACATACATATAATACAACATTTATATATATATATATATATATATATATATATATATATATATATATATATATATACAATATATTTGACAGATGTTACACTAGGCCTAAAAATATATTATCAGTGTATTGCTAATAAAACAAATGACTTTTCTTCCATGTACAGTAGCTCAGTATCATCATAACTACACAGACCCTCATGCACTGTTTTACCAGAGAGCCATAAAAACAGCCTCTTGTTCTTAATGTCCTCCCTTCTTTTGTCATTTGCTCCCTCTAACAAGGCTTGACAAGTCTAAAGTGGCCCTGTTTGTTCTCCTTTATCAGGCAGGCAGCTCCTGGCCCCTTGTATTCAACACACACTACAGTGGAACCAGATGTCCTTTTGCCGGCGGCACAACTTTCAAGTTGACAATGTCCCCCCAGAGGATGGGGGATGGATCGGTGGCAGGCAGAATTTGTGACTAATAGCCAGTTTGATGTGACAGGGCCCCGCCGTCTGGGGAAATTGAAGCGCTCTCCGTGTCGATACCTTTTGTGTCTCGCTCAGTTGTAGGTTATTGTTGGCCTGGCCTTGGGGACCGAGGGCCGGGCAGTTTACACTGCAGACACTACGTGGTCAGCACCAACTTTTTTATTGTGGGTATTGATTGGTCCGGGCCGCCCCGCTGTGGCTAATTTGCTTGTTAACATCAGCCTGAAGTGTCCAGGCCTCCATCTTGTCCCTCTCCGCTCCTTTATCTCCACACATTGTCAGCTCAGACACTTATTTCAAGCCATCTTTTTTTTGTTCGGCTCCTTGTTCCTCTCCAGTCCAATACGCAGGGCCTATTTATTAAACAACTAGTTCTTAAGCTGTCATTTAATCAATACAGCTCCCCTCCTCTCGCTGCCTGGAATTAAACACGAGTTAAACCCAAACCAGGCATAATGACCTTTTTATGGGGCCCACTCAACAAATGAAATTAACACCAGAGACTGACCATTTATACCTATAAGCCGGTATAAGTTATTACTTCAGAAGATATCATTTTAAATGACAACACATGGCAGTCAGCGGGGCCACACACTTTCTGCTCCCACCCTCGCTGTCATATGTTGAGTCTGTCAGTGCGCGGAGGAATGCCGTGGCTTTCTAACTAACAACAGACTGAATATATCTGTCAGAGAGAAAAAGAGAGAAGGCATGAATTTTATATTAAATTCCTTTGGCTAATCCAGTTCGCTGTTCGGTCCAGACTGAGTTTAGGCAAAATATTAATAATGCATTGAAAGGAGCTTATTTTCTTCCTGCTGGAAAGGGTTTAGGGGACTGGTACTTTCTCAAGTTATGCATCTTGGTTATTTGTAAGCACCCAATAACTAAGCAGGTGACAGTTGATTTTATGAGATCTTAAGCCTCCCAAAGCCTGAGAACGCCCCTGGTTGGATTTCCTAATACAATAGAGAGACGGTATGAAAAAGAGATAATGAATTGGAGGAATATTTTTCGCGTATTGTTTCTTTGCAACCTTGAATTCTGCTGCCTGAGGCAGTTCCTTAACCTTTTACAAGCCAGTTTACATTTCAGTAAACAGCAGCTTTCTTTTATTGTCTCATCATATCAGGGAACTCAAGTTATCGTATATCTTGTTTTTCAATTAAAATTCAGGGAATATCAAACTTTCTTGTGTTAATCTGTCACATAATGTTGTTGGTCTATCCACCAAGGGAAGCACTAAATGGATTTGTCTGGCACGGACACATGTTAAACACTATAAACACTACTTACTGTCACAATGTTGAACCGTTCTCACTATTCCTCAGTCTGACTGCACTAGCTGTCCTTGCCTCATCTCTGGGAAGTATAATTTTGGTTTTGGGAGCCGCTGCTGTCCTGTGGTAGGGGGGGGGGACATGGCAGGGAAGCTGTCTGATATGGCGCACTGTCTGTGCCCCCCAGCATGAAACATTTGCACAGACTCATCCCATGTCTCCCTCTGCGGACGGTGTAAGGTTTCCCAGCATGCCGCAAGCCTCTGAGAACAGGGGAGAAGCAGACATGGTGGCGAAAGCCAAGGGTGACATCAGCAACAACTGGCGCAAGATACCATAGAAACATCAATAATATTTCTTTTGGCATTTCATGTAAATCATATCGGGGGGGGTACAGAAGTCATTGTTAAGTGAGAATGTGAGAATTTAGATTATATTAGTGCTGCTGTAATAACAATAATACTTTGTATGCTGCACTTTAAATAACTATTATAAAGACAAAACATATTTTAGATCCGGCTGCAACTAATGAATATTTTTATTATTGATTAATCCGGCAATTCTTTCTCGATTAATTAATGAATCTGTCTATAAAATGACAGAAATGATTGAAAAACACCTTGTTTCAAAAGCCAAAGACGCTCGGTTTGCTGTCAGATATAATAAAGATAATATGTCTTACAGTCGAGGAGCGGAAACCAGAAAATAGTTGCCAATTAATTATCTGTCCAGCGACTAACCGGTTAATCGTCTCGACTCTAATTACGCTGCTGCATATGCTTCATGTTTCACACACAGTGCAACACATTCCTCATAGTTGCAGTATGTTAGATGACATCTCTCTAACTGGACACAGAGGTAAACAGTGACCACTTAAATGCCGCCCTGAGGGGGTTGGATACTTTGACCTCACCACGACCACGACCCCAACCCGACCATAACCCTGACCCTCATCTGACCTCCAACCTCTAAATTTAACCCTAACACCAACTCCCAGCCCGACCTGCACCCTTCAACCTGATGGCCCGTGCCTCGGAGGCACATCTGCTTTGGGATCCAGCCTTTGAGCAACGAGAAGAAAGCAACGAAATCTGACTCCCAGATGAAATCCACTCATTTTCTCAGTGATCCGCTACCGTGAGACAAATGTTGATCTTTCGTCACTGAAGCAAAAAACAGTACGGCTCTGGCTCCTCCTTGAACGCATCACGTGCGTGTCTCTGCGTTGCTTCGCTGCTCGCTGGTTCATACTTCCATGGAAAAGTTGTGAGGCATGAAATCAGGCTTTGGTGTGGTGTTTTTGTCAATAAGACAACAATAGAGATTTTATTGAAATTGTATTCATAAGTACACGTTTCATTGTAGTTTTCAGGAATGCATCAGTATAAAAGACGCCACAAAGATATTGGGGGGGAGGGAATAATCTTCAGTATAACTAATGTCATTTGACCTCTTTACCTTTTGGGCTTGTATTCTAAAATGACTGGAAAATACATCGTTGTCCCGATAACATCCACTCCTGTTTCCCTGTTCAACTGTTGAGTCAACAAATCAAAGTGTAATGGCTGAACTCAGAGTCACTTGTGAGGACAAATATGTATCTCTTTTTAAAGTGGTCTTTACATTTTGCCATTTCACCAAATCTGCCGAAGATTACTTGGATCTCCTGTGTTGGGCTTTCTGCCGTGAATCGGCCTACGGGCTCATCTCGATTTGCGGTGGTCTTTTTGATACATGGGCCTGCGGACTGGCCCAGGAGCAAGAGAACAGAAATAAATTTCCCCTCCTTACCCTTCCCTCCCTCTTCTCCCTTTCCCTGTGTCCCTGTGACTCCCAAGCCTGAGCCGTACTTTTCATCCCTGCCACAGAAATACTCCCCTACGGCTTTTGGCTTTAGTTCCATTGCAGCCTAAATCTCTGGACCCCAGAGCTTGCGTGGTCCCAGGTTGCAATGGGTGGTCACCAGAAAAGTTGTAGACTTCCAGCATGCTCCGAAATACAAGAAAGAGAGCACACATTTCGAGAGAGGAAAAGAAAAAAGAATACTGCCGCATTAAGCAGACATCCTGTTAAAAAACCCTCCCTTTTTGAATCCAGATGCTCATATTGCATCTGACAGTTGTTGGGCCGTAAAGTTCAGGCTTTAAAGCAACTGGCTTTCTGTTTCTGTTTTCAGCTTTAGCCTCCTCGACTGTAATGAAAGCAAAACAGTAGAAAATTCCCACATTATTAAATAAAACATGTCGCTGGCCAGAGGCCAAACATTGTCACGCTAACAGGAGCAGAGCACACAGTCTATTCTGTTATAATTGTAAAATGATTTGAATGACAGATAACATGTAAAATGTTGCAAGCAATTTAGATGTTAAGATAAAATATATGTTTTGTGAGATGCAAATGTCAATATTTAAAATGTTCAGACAGCCTGTTCTGCTTATTTTCCTCCTGAACGTGGATTTCGCTGGATTAAAGCAAGACATGAGTCCAATTTCAAAGACATGAAATACATTTTTACCCTTACGGACATGATAGCTGCTGTCAATACTAAACTTAAATGCCCCGTTCAAAGCAGAGCCCCAATCAATTTGCGGTCATGTAGCAGTCGGTCAGAGCTCCCCCCCGCCCCCTCCTCTCCAGGCCAGTGCAGCCAGGGTCATCCGGGGGTCACCATTACACCCCCCCACCCTGACCTTGGCCGAAGCAGTCTATTAATAAGACAGCTGTGTGTCTGTATCAGATGATATCAGGCAGGGTTTAGCAGATTAACATGTTGAACAAGTCTTCAAGAAAAGATTTACGTGTTGTTTCTGCAGCCTGCAAGTCAAAGACTTAATCTGACTTCGTCTTTGTTGGTGTCAACCTGCAGCTGATGTTGCACAATAATGTATCTGCAACTAAAGATTAATATTTATCATTGATTAACTTGACGATTGTTTTATAGGTTTAGTGCGTAAAGCATCAATAATTAGTGAACGATGCTGCTCACAGTTTCTTCAATGTGTTTACTATTTATAATTAAACTTCCACTCCGCCTGGTGTCCCATGTACGGGGTGAGAAGTATTTCAGAACTGGACGAACTGGTTGAAGTAAATGATTGTAGCTCAAATCACCAAGTATGATGAAAACTATTGTTTGGCATTTTTTTATGAAATGAAGAATAGTTTCCTTCCCTTGTTCCCATCCTGCTCCAGTGTGCTCGGAGGTACATGTAGAGTCTTCTCCACCTCCCTTTCTCTCTTTCTCCACTCCTGACGACCTCATCAGAGGATTCCTGTCTATGGAATTCAGATAAGCAAACACAAGACAGACACAGACACTTACCTTTTTTTAAATAAGACATTTTCCAACGCCTGACTGGATGAATTTAAAAATAAATAAAAATAAAATCCATGGATCACATCCCATACAAATTTGGGGCAACTATAATAATTTAAATGAGTTAAAATGTTGCTATATTTAAAGTTACCAAGCATTCGGGAGCCTAATGTAATAAGGGAGAAAAGATGTGAAGGATTTGTGGAGACATGAAAAAAATGTCTTTGTTGTTGTTTGCTTTGAATTTGATGATTTTATTATGATCTGGCTCAAGTCGAAGACATTGGCAATTGATTCTTTGAGCGATGATGTGGTACGTTTCCTTGATGCTACATGGGTTTGTAAGAGAAACAGAGTCACAGGTCATCTTCTAGAAAGTCCAGTAAATTCCAGCATGAAATGCACAGAAGCTACATTGTTCGACAATAACATTACTTTGAAATCCACAGAATTGCAAAGGGGAAAAAAAAAAAAGAATATAGTACCTTCGGCAGATGAGTGGGAAAAAAAACATGCCCACCCCCCTCCGGTTCCCTCTCCCCCTGCCTGTCTCCTTCTGCTGGTATCCTCGACACCTTTCTTTGGGATTTACTTAGAATATGAAAGGATTGAAGCTACACCTGGCTTGACAGACACTGTGCTACTTTATTAAACCTCATGCGCCAAGTACAGCACTGTATTAAAATTGAAAGAGAGGCAGTGAGAACCCGATTCCTCTGGATAGATGGTGTGAAATCCTTGGTCAAATCACCTCGGATCTGAGTCTCCTCGCACCCAGCTCTGAAGCACCGAGAGGCCCTATTGATATTTAGATGATGCTGTCTTACGTAGGATAGGCATTTCTTTTTTTTTTTTTAAGATATTGATTTTAAATTGCACATTAGGCCTGTTCCATGCTGCTCGCTATATCTTAAAGATGGGCCACTTCTCCCCTTCCCCAGGCGCTCTCTTACGTGTGGGAATTTGTATGGATTTTTTGGGTCTTGTTTGCAGTGATGGGGGAGCGAATGCAATAAGTGCTCCATTACTTACACAATCTGTGAGTGCTCAGAAAATTAGTCACCAGTGACCTCTTGGCCTCCCTCTCATACTCATTCGCAGTCAAAAGACCTGATGGGAATAAGAATAAAGTCAAACTAATGGGATGATGCTCTGGCGGCTACACAGCCCCCGCACCAGCAGCCTGTCAGAAAATATGAGACGGCACTGTGGGTTAAATTAATAAAAATCATTCAGCGTTTTGATTGATGAAGTATGACAAGTAAACCTTAGAAACGGCAACAACAAACAAAGGTGTCTAATTAAGGAAAGATAGCACTCATACATGTAGGACCTTAACACCTTGTGATTAATGCAGTTTCAATATTCTCTGCACTCCTTCCTCTGACTGAGCTGCTTTTACATTTCCATAACGGCAAACATCATTACAATCTTCTAAAATTGGATTTTGCCTGCTTGTCAAATTTGTCAAGTAATTCTACATTTAGCGTGTGCACAAGTAAAAATGTCTGACATATGGTTAACAAGTCATATTTAATTTGAAATGATGAGTTAACATCACTTCTGGATTAAGATGAATAGTGTTGCTGGACGTGACAGTGACCAGTCACACACTGCAGACTGTCTTCACCTGTGATGGGTCTGGATTCCCGTTTGTTCATTTCCATTGATAATTTTCCCTGTATCCTTTTCTAAAATACACACGTAACAATAGCAGCATCTCAATCAATCATCAATCTTATGAGGTTAAACTGTGTGTATGTGTTGAACAAGGCTTATGACCAACAGTTCAGTTATATGTGTTTGTTAGCAAAGGGTTTTTTCATAGGGGATATGTAACCTCGATATATTGCACGCAGGCTTAACTTGCCTGTATATGGAAATTCATAGGGGAGGGAGGGCAGGTGGTGTAAAACTTAAAGCACTTCCTCTGAGTTATTTTTTAATGAAAATAAAGTAGGATCAGCACAAATCGAACAAATGATGAGAAACGACCTGGCAGAAGGTTGTTTTCTCCCTCTGAGGTGATACTGAGGGAGGAGAAGAGGAGCAGGAGGGCCTTCATTTCCCTCCCTTTTCCTGTCTTTGCCTTTTTCCTCTCTTTTCCCTCTCCCTCTCTATCATTCTCTCCCTGTTTCTCCGTCTCCCTCTCTCCCAGCTCTCTTTCTCTGCTCTTCTCACCCCCTATACGTCTTTCTCCCTCCCTTTCCACTGTCTCAAAATATGAAAAGCCATGTATATATCCCCAGCACACACAAAAAAGAAAAGAAAATGCAAGACAAATCACAGTGATGCATTACTTAATTTAATAAATGAAGCTTGAGAAACCTGATCACACAACACACTTGTCTCCATAAAGTAGCACAAGAGGACTGACTGTTGCCAGATGCCGCTAGATGTCTCCGAACAAAGAGGACACACACATGTAATCCCTTTGGGTTTGGGGCGACACTGTCTATTCGATGGGTGCCAACAGAGCTCTCACTCTATATGACTGACTGTTCTTTGACATCACAGGGAGTGGAGAAAAGATACTCCCTCTTTATGAAGAGTAAGATGGAAAATCCATTTACACAAGCTGACTCATAACCAGAAAAAAAAAAACTTGTTTTAGCTTTCAAAATGAGTCCATGATGAAACTGCGCCGTATGTATGGAAATGTGGAGGCCTAGACATCTAAAGGGGGGGAACACAATCTGTCACATCTCTGCAGGGCTCCTAACTTGTTGCAGTAAGGTGGTGAACGGAGCAAAAATAAATCTGCAACAATTACCACAACGGCCCTTTTTATCTGAAAGAAATACGTTTTTATTTTCACTAAGGTCTGTAATAGGATGTGTTCTATAATGTAAAACAATTATATATATCATTCAAATAACAACAAAAAATGTAATACATAAAACTTCATTGCTCGGTCAACCAAGTTCCTAGAAATGTGTCAAGTGCAACTCCGATAAAACAACACAACAAGCATACAGTGTGTATAATATGCGGTATGCTATACCAGAAGAAGTCCAGGATTCAACGCCATCTTGACCGTCCTGCACTGAACACTAAGGATTAAAATAACTCACTGACATCCTGCTTAGGATACTTATTTGAAACCCAACACATGAACGGATTACAACTGATGCTTTACATACATTAATACACATTGAAAGTATATTATATATAATATAACTGGATGATTGCTTGGTTTGCTTGCTTCTTGAAAAGAAACAGACTTTTTCGAGCATCCTGTCAGGCACCTCTTTCCTTTTCTCCAACCATGGCCACAACAGCTGAAGGCCAAGTTTTTCCAGGAATTACACAAGTTGCACATTTTGTCTGTCTGGGGTTTGGTGTTTGGCAGGTAGAGGACAATCAATCTGGACTTTTGTGCTGGCAATAAGGTTGATCTTGAGCTGAGAGTGAACCAAAACAGTGAAGTTAATTCACTTTCACCTCTTTTACATAACATGTCATGCCGTTGTTAATATACATATGGTTATTAGTGCAGCTTTAAAGAAAGTTTTTCTGCTGCTTTGGACCTTGTAGAAGGTTTTTTGAAACATTCTTCATTTCATGAAAGACTGAATTCAAGGTAACACCACTTGCTCTGTACATGAACAAACCATGTCTTCCTTCTTCACATTGGTTAAGTCCATCACATGTGTATGCCCTGACTGAGAGAGAAAGATCTGATGAATTCCTTTGTCATGGATGGGGAAAGATGATTATTTATGGTGTTGTTTTCGCTTATGTATTCCCTTAATTAAAACATATTGGCTTCCAAAAGCAATATAAGAAACAAATTGCTTTGGCATGGCTGTGGCAGTTGGAGGACAGACTCTGCATATTGGCAGATCAACTGAGATGGGATTTGGAGTCTTTGAAACTACATTTGTGCTTCAAACTACGGTAATGAGGCCTAGAAGAATGATATCACCATCCCCAAATATTTAGTTTGTCACTTTGTGGTAGCAGGCCCCTCTGTGTGTGCATGTGTGTCACATCAGCGCTGGGTGCACGTGTGGGTGGGTGAGCATCTGGGGATTACTTTTACTCATTACATATCCTTTGAGAAGATTACCTGCTTCCTAAGGTAATCATTATAGTAGACGTGTGTATTGAGACAACTCCAATGTAATCGTATCAATATGTAGTCTTCATTCCAATGCACAGTTTGTATATGTATTTTAACTACTGCGAGCCAACATTTCATCACACGTTCAAAGAGGCTGTCATCCTCTAATTAATTACCTTGACATGTAATCTGCTGCTTTTTAATTCTGTGTACAGTATGTGCCTACATCTGTGTGTGTCCCGTGGACAAATGTGTGTGTGTGTTCACCAGAGGAAGATGTTTTCAATCGGTTGACTGTGACAGTTTCAGCTGGGACCAGGAGGAGACCGTGAGACAACCCCTCCTCAAACAACAGCGCGGGGTGGCGATACACTGCGGCGATAACGGCCTCTTTGAAAACAAGAAGCCCCCCCCCCCCACACCCCCTCCTTCCTGTATTTTGGAGGGAACATATGTTTGCCTGTCTCTACTTCTGTCAACAGCCTGCACTACAGTGGCAGAGACCAGAAAGCGCTCTGCTCCTCGTGTGCAGAGGGGAGGAGAGCTTCCCTGTAAGGCACGGCTGACAGGGAACGACTCATTTCACAGCAATGCACTGGTGTGGTTTTTCTGTAAACATGGGGTATGAAAAATGCTTTTTGGGAGGCAGAAGTTTGTGGTGAAGACGAAAACATGACATAAGCCTTTCCAAAAAAAAAAAAAACGAGAGAAAAGAAACCCGGTTTATCTAAATTGGCAAAAGTTTCTGTTGGGTAAACCAAATTCTACCCCTCGACCTCTCTCTACCCCCAACTATGAGTCTCACTCTTTCTCTTCTTCTGAGAGTGGATAGTGAAACCAGATGTTTTTAACAGATAACAAATGTCAGCGGCAATAGCTGACAGCACACCTGGTACAGTACAGACAGGGTGACTGACCCAGGTCATGTGAACAGTTTGACTTTCCCAACTCTTTTTTTTTTTTTGCAGGAACATTAATTGATTTGAAAAGCAATTACACTGTTTCATTAATGTGTCATAATACAAGACAGATGTTTAAATGGTTAAAACACAGCAATATAGCCCTGATTTATGTGTGTTTAGGTGTTTAAATCACACTGTCAACTGTTGCTAAAGCTTTTCTGGTTGCAAAACCCCAAACTTGACATTTTATTTGTCAAACTAGCGAGTTAGTTGGTCAATCGGTGAAATATGTCAACAACTGTATTAAATTTAGTACAGACGTTCATGCTATATATAGGATATTTTTTGTAATATATGTGGTGATGCCTTAACGCCAATCCTTTGCTTTTTGACCAAATAGGCTACTTGCATTAGCCATAGCTGTAGGCCTACTAGTTAGCACCTATTAGCAACATGCTAAACTAAATCAGTGAACATTGCAAACATTATACCTTCAGAGTGTTCTAACATTAGCATTGTGAGCGTCTAAGCGTGCTGACGTTAGCATTTAGCTTAAAGCACTACAACAAGTTGTATAAAGTATATATGAAGTTTGCCTCAAGTGATGTCACTTATTTTGGCGTTGGTTGGGGCTGAAGACTAGAAGTTTATAAGTAAAAATAAATCTGGGGGTGTGAAGGTAGAAAGAAGTGAGTGTACCACTCCTCATCTCTGCTCGAGGCTAGCAGCTCGAGGCTACATTTGCAGATACTAGCATAACCCTAACTCTTAATCTCCGACTGAACTGACGAGGATTGAGTTGTGTTGTTGGTGAAGTGCACGTCAGGTAGAAGAACGTTTGGGATAAAAAGGACAATATCTCTGGTTTTGTGCATAGATTTTGAGTTTGTGTGTAAAAGCTAAGCTTAATCTAGCACGTGACATTTAGCAAGTTGTTTTCTTCATCTACTCTTGTTCTGTATGTGGGACAGGAGCGTAAAGTGGGGGGGGACCCAATTTTATTTAGCTTGTAGCCACTCAAATGACCAGCTGTGGGTCCTGGGATCACTTATAACTAATATCACACTATAATTTTCCATGTCGGTATTGACAGCCATAAGTGACCCTCAGCTATTAAGAGGCATTGTCTCTGGTCATTGGTTTTCTTTAGGACTTACATCACACGTAGTAATCCTCCCATACTGATCAGGGCTGGTTTGAGCCAACACAGAGACCAGTAGGGGAGGGTGGTCTGGTCTCCCAGTCTCTGATGATTGATGACGCTTCTTGTGACACTGACAGAGAGGGATCAGCAAAACAACCAACAACTTCTGCATAACTCTGCTTGAGCCAGACGCCAGCCGCGCTATTGTGTCATCAACACTAGCGCGCACACACTGAGACACCATCAAACATATCCGCCCACCAACTCACACACACATATTGAGTCACTCAAAGGGATGGGGGTTGATTTATTATCGATGAGACATAGTTTCTCATACATCATAAACTGGACATGTTTGCACCGTGATACGCTCCTATAAAAGGATGATTATCTTCTGTTCTAAATGGATTGGATTACTCTTACACCTGTGCTCCCAAGCTCTCAATTTTGGCTGTCTTCTCGCCAAAATCAGCTTCTAGCCACCTGTTCTGATGACCACAAGGGTCTCTGGGAACCAAGAACATCCACTGCTTGCACTGCAAAAAATATCCATCTACGGTATGGCTAACCACCAAGATATGTAGTCTTTTAGAGAAATCTGGTTTCCTGCTTTTACTGGTTACACACTTATTTTCACATAATCCTTCACCCAGTCTATAGCTGGGATCTGGGAATGTGGCTACATCAGTAAAAGGTTAATTAAAAATTAATTAATTAATAAAAAAATGAAAGGGAATAGGGCTGTTTATTGGCAAGAAATGACAATATGATACATATTCCGATTTAATGTATTACGAAACTGTATTCAAGGCGATATATTGAGATTTCTTTCATCAAATTTAAGGAAAACTGTCCTAAAACCCTAAAAATGAACGCAAACAGTAACAGTGTTTTTACACAAAATCCATGTTGTAAACATCCAACGTGATTCCTGGTTAAACTTTTCTCTATTATAAGTAACATAGTTGTGTGCACACAATGTAAAATGAGGGATTGCTACCAACTATCACTGCTTTGCAGCACATACGAAGATTTCTATGGAACCAGTGAATCGCTTCCAAATCAGAAGAAACATTTGGTAAGTGTAATTATTACAGATCAGAAGCACTGCAATAGATGTCAGAGTACTAAAAACAAACGACTGAAAGATATGGACTTCTTTTGCAGTGTGTTCACTCATAAATCATAATTTTTCAGTTTCACTCTTGCAGCTGCCCAGATGTATGATTTACAACATTAATGTCTCAAGTCACTTTTTTATTTTATTGAGTTATCAATTTCTTCGCATAAAGGACTCTAAAGAAACTCCAGTGACAACTTCCACATACACAGATGACATTTAAAGCGCCGGCCATTAACAATATATCTGGTTGCAGTACGGATGGAGCATTTTATTGCTGAGTGCATATCAAATAATGGCGTCTGTTGGCACATGGATGTGAACAGGACACATCCATATCTCAGCACGGCCACATAGACCGTCCTGTGGTCGCTCCCATTCGGCGCCAGCCATATAGACCCAGAATTCCTCACTTCATAAAAAATTGTTCAGGCCCATTCACAGTGCCTGGTAATCAATACTACCGGCACAGCTGTTGGACCATAAAACGGCCCTTAATTCGGAGACAGCCCCTTCCTCTCCGTCAGTCGGCTTCAGTCTGTTGCAAGATGTTAGCTGGCTCACCTATCATGGATAAAGATGACAGTGACAGGGCCAATGTGCAGTCCAATGGGATGAAGATGGCGCTAAGAAAGTCAGGGCTACAATTTCCACCCTCACTGTAAGCCTATTTTATTTTATTATAAACCTCCACTAAAGCGAAGAATGTCATCGGGCTTTGTTGCGGGACCCTATCAGGCAACAAGGTCAGTTTATGTAGTTTGATTTAAATGCAGAAAACATGTCTGAAGTTATTGTTATGGTGCATAAGAGCTGCAACTAAATGATTATTTCAATCCTTTGGGTTATAAAATGTCAGATAATAGTGAGAAATCTCCCAGTTTCAAGGATTTTTTGAGAACAAAAGATATTCAGTTTAAAATAAGGAGAGAAAAGGAGCTCTTTATTTGAGAGAGAAATGACTTTAACGATTATCAACATAGTTGCCGATTATTTGTCAGTCGACTAATCGCTGCAGCTCTACGGTGCATTTCATGGCACTGAATATAAACACTAATTATAATAATAACAAATGATGTCGTATCCCTTGAAGTGAAAACTTTCTGTCCGGTGTTTTCTTCTCCACAGAGAGCTCAGCAGTGAAATACTGTACTACAATGCAGCAGTGCAATCTGATACGTTTTAGACGAGACCTTGAAGTAGGCCAGAACCACATCTATCAGTGACTAAATCTGTCCTTGCATTCTCAGGGAAGACTCTCAAGGATGAGGCAAGTCTTCAAAAGCATCTCTTCCTTTTGATGTAAACTTCTGTGACTGGTAGGGTGCCTCTTCAGCCCCGCCGTCTTTTAATTGATTATGTGAGGCAGAGGGCACCGTATTGTAAATGAGGTGATAGACAAAGACCGCAATGCTCAGTAGCTTCACCCTCTATTATTTTCCGCTACAGTGGCGGTTAACAGTAAAGAAGATCTTGTTGTGTCATTCGAGGAAAAGGTCATGGGAACATTCAGTCCTAAAAGGAAATAACAAGAAACATAGTAACATGTTATTATGTACTATAAAAGATATTCAAAAACTGTTCCCATCATTCGTCTTATTCACTGAATTCAAGTACAGATGGAAAATAAAGCTCCTAAAAATAGAATAATAAATGTTCTAATTCTTCTAACAAGAAAATATTGCTAATTAAAAAAGCTGCCTCAATTTCACGGAAGACATTACAAATCTCCTGTCGGCCGTACATTTGCTTCACAGGCTGCTGTGAGTTGCAACGCTTGCGTATTCATTACAAAGGAACCGTGCGTACACACATCGAGCATTGTCCTCGGGCACTCACTGGCAAAACAAGCAGAAGAGTCTGGACCTCCTCCGCCCCCCCCCCCCCCACGTTAATGCTAATAGACTGCAGCGGTGGAAATAAAATAAATCTTTAGACTCCACCCGCAGCTCATGACATTTGACAGTCTTTTATGGTGCAGAATGGGACATGTTTGGGAGTCGAAAAATTCAATTGTGGCGTATTGATTCTCAGCCCTCTGTCATTATTCCCAGGTTGATTGACAGGAGAAAATTGGTTACGTTAAGTATTTCATATGTTATAGGGGCTGACATTTGTTTGCATGCTCCCTATGTCAATGTTGTTAGAGAGATCTGTAGCTTTATGAGATAGCATTATACACTGACTGTGGCTTTTGTGTGATGTTCCACTATTTTCCCTGACATAATTTAAGATATATTAAAAACCGGCAGAATCTTGAGGTGTTTAATGCCAATATTATTGTCTTCCTCCAGGGGATCATGTATGTGCATAATCGGTGGCAGCCATGTGCACACAACGGCACACACACACACACACACACACACACACACACACACACACACACACACACGCACATCTAAAAATATATTCTCTGCATGCTTTTAGCCATCGAGAATGCCAATGACGGTCAGATGGAGCTATTTTGATTGAACTGTGTCGACACTTGAGCATAACAAAGCGTAAGAAGAGCGCACGGTGACCTCATCATGCTGACAGTTGGCTCACCTGACTGTGGTATTTGATCCACATTAGCACAGACATATCTCTATTTTTGAATTCATGTCAACCTGGTTGGAGCGCCAGTTGGATGAGGTTTTATACATCTGATCCAGATATGCTGTCAGTCACAGACGTGTATTCAGAAGTTGTACGTATTCATTTTACAGTTCTTTCTCTGCGAGCACAGCTATGCTCCTTTCTCTCTCATTGGTATCAACATCAAATTGAACTGCAGCTTCGTTTGCCTGGAAATATGTCTATAAATCATTTGATTGTTCAACTTGATTGTATGATTTTCCATAAAAATGAACAGTTACGCCATCAATAATCTCTTATCATACCACGTCTTTCGTCCTTGTGGAGGTATTCCTATATAAGTGTGACGTTAGAAGCTTATAAGAGGAGTATCACACTCATAGACGAGCAAGTAGCCCAGAGATCAAGTAGCTCAATAGACGAGTGTTTGATATTTATAAAACGCTTGTTTTATTTCAGTTGCATATTTTTTAATTTGTGTTTTAAAATAGTTTGTGTATCACAAAGTTGATGCTTCAGCTTCAGGGTCTGAACCGACCCCACATCAGACGGATTTGTGTCTTTGAAGAATAATCGCTTTTTTTTAGCTCCACTAGCAAATCATGCTAGCAGAGTAGAGATCACTGTCGTGTGAACAATAATTATTTGCACACTGGAGGCTATATGCATGATACATGTTAACATTCACATTGACTGATTTTCGCCTGCTGGCTAATTATCCGGCTGCAGTCGAGGTGCCAACAAAATAACAGCTTTCTGAGATGACTTTTCAAGCTGCAACTTGTAGCAGAGAGAGAAAGACTTGATAACAACACTCCACAAAGACCTGCACGATCACTGGAGATGTGGTTACAATGAGATTCTATTTAACACAACTGTCACTACTGGGATTGTATGACGCAATTACTCCGGGTCTGTTTACGTGACTTTGAATCTCGTGTTTATTTAGAGATAGTGTGAAAACACTGACCCACCTTAGACAGGTAACGTCTGTATTGGCTATTTCAGAGTTATTCTTTGCTGGTCAAACCCAAAGGCAAATGTTTAGATGTCACTTGCCCATCCCTTCTGCTGCACTGACAGAAGCTCTGTCCATATAGATCTCCAGTCCTGGGTCAACATTAGCTCTCAGCGGGACTGAGCAGTGTTGGGGTCAGGGGATCAATAGTGCAACCATGTCCCCCACTTCTGTATATGGCGTCAAGTTTTCTATGTAAAACATCCATTTCTGCAGAAGATATTAATTGTTTATGTCAGTCATTTGTTTAAACAGAACTTCCCAAATCTGCAATTTGAATTTTGTAATATAAATGTGTCCTAAAATGTCGTAGTTTGCTGGCAAATTTGAGAAAATGTACTCGGGAGCGTTGTCTACCCAAGCTGCACCAAACATCTTATCTCTGCACAGCAGCTCATCCACAGCCCGGAGCGTCACTTGTTGGGTTTAGTATCAACCTGTCTTCCCCTACTGTTTGACGAACATCACCAGGTGTTTAAGTAGCTCAAGGGTGCGGCGGTCTCTTTAGTACGGGCTGTTCCATTGTTGTATTCTAGTTCAAAACATTGCTTTGTAAGCACATGATAACAGGCCTCGGGCCGTACCAATCAGACTGTTTGTGATTTCCCCTTTATTGTGTACGCTGATGATTTTTTCAAGCGCCAAGAGTTGTGGCTTTAAATTGGAAACTTTAGTTTGTTAGACTAAACTGATATATAGCACTATTAGTTTTGACTGTATGCCATTCATTAGATGCAGTGTGTGTTCATGGGCCAACATTTCTGGCTTCACAAGAATACCTCATGTACAAAAGTGCGTGCAATTAGTTTCTTTATTTGCCCCGTCTGAATGATCAAAAGACTTTTAAGATGAAGTCGTGTTTGTTTGTTTTGGTAGTGCACTTCAATCAGTCAAAGCAGATTTATCTTTTTAATGTTAGCTCTGCTTATTGTAAATGTCCTTTTTTTTTTTAAATTAGTGAGGTTGTCAATTCAGGAAATATAAAATACATCACTTTCATCACATCAGATAATTCGCCCCTTCTTTCCCAAACTGTAAAGTAGTTCCATTCATAACGACAAAACTATTCCTATTATTGTATTCAATCAAAAGCTTCCGCCATCTTTAGGACCTGGGAAATAAACGGGGAACTATATTTAGAAAGGGAAGTACATTTGACTAATCTGATTTTGATGATGTGTCTAGTCTACTTTGGATAAACGCATCCGATGCACACGATCTAGATTGACATATTCACTCGAGACATCAGCAAACTCAGCATTCCTCTTCCAGCTCACATTAAATAGTATGATGATCGCATGTGATGACTGGACATCAGGCCAGGCACATTAAAGATTCATGCATACCTGTGGGATACAGACAGTCTTGGACGATGGTTTGTTGTTACTAGTCTGTGAATTCTGGGAAACCTTAAGTGGGGGAAATGTATTTCATGTAATCCCTGGATTAGCATAGCAACCAGCTAATGGCCCCTTCTTTCAGCCCGTGTGTCCATTTCACCTGAGGCAACACGGTGGGTGGACCGGTTGAGGGTGGACTTAGACCGCCAGCTGCCACATGGAGGCTTTAGAGGAGGAGGTGGGCAACAACCAGCTGGGACTGGACTTCACAATGCAGGATTTATAGTGGAACAAACATTTATATTCTGTTATACATCTGTTATACGTGTAGGAATTTACTGCTGCTCTTATGCAGATTGTACAACGTCGTCAGCTGACGTAACAGGAAATGATTGAAAGTAGTGTTAAGTAAGAATAAATCAAACAAATATGACTTAAATGATTAATGTTTATTTTTAATACTGATTTTGGGATCAATTTAAATTTCATTGCATTATGGGTGTTTTTCTTCTTTTCAGATAAAAGGTTGCAAAGTTTTACAAGCTGCTGCCAACAATTAGACGATTTGGAAACACATCCTTATGCAATGTTATAGGTCAATAGTTTATAACCCATTAAGATCTGCTTCCCCCAAAACGTTAATTATTAAAATATATTGTAATTTGTCATGGCGTCTCATGGCTAGACTAAATGACTACTTTCACTAATCACTCATTGCCCTGTTGCTATATTTACGGCACAGTTTGCCCAACAGTTTTTACATTTTATTATGTCATTTCTTGAATAAACTACATTGGTTTTATAAGAAACACATGACCTAGATGAATAGTGCTTTCACAGTCTTTCTCTCTCCCTCACACACACACACACACACACACACACACACACACACACACACACACACACACACACACACACACACACACACACACACTCATTTACACGAAATTAACTAAATACATGCTCCCTTTCAAGCGTTCAACTACGTGTCTGTCTAGTTCTAGATAATAAAAGATATAAGAGTTGTCCTGAATACACTAATTGTGCTTTACATACTGAAGCATTAAGACGAGCTGTGATCTGGCACTTTATGGCCCACAAAATAACTCAAGTAAGCGTCCTCTCAATTCTTCTCACTTGA
This sequence comes from Cottoperca gobio, assembly GCF_900634415.1. Taxonomy (NCBI): domain Eukaryota; kingdom Metazoa; phylum Chordata; class Actinopteri; order Perciformes; family Bovichtidae; genus Cottoperca; species Cottoperca gobio. The sequence goes on from NC_041364.1 coordinate 4,829,016, forward strand.
GTCGTCAAAAGCGCTCGAAGGGTTTTCATCACCAATCACCACACTGATCTTTTTGCATTCACGCAAAACCAACAGAAAAAAAGAATATGACAGTTGGATCATAGCTGTCCACAAACGATGCCTCAAGGCTTGAAGTGTGAGTTCGACCAAGCATAAAATGTCAGGCGAGGAGCTTCCAGGGAACGCTTGTTGGCAGGACAAAGTGGAAACCCAGCTCCATGTGAGGGGAAAGGGAGAGGACGTTTGTACTTTGCAGTTTGCGGATGGCTCCGTGTTCCTCTCACATGTCATCCAAGACAGTCTTGCAACACTCCGACCAGAAACAGAAGTTGTAGCCTATATTTATATATTGCTGGGTGATTATTTATGTACCTGCCATGAATTTTCACTCAAGCTCGCCGTGTACCAAAACCTCCCACATCTCCCCCAAAACCAGATGGAACAAGGCAGAGTAACCACAGAGAGCAGCAGACTCTTGAGATTCTCCCTTCCTGGAGTTATGAATTCACCATATGCTGTGCAAAATTATACTTGTGAATCTAAAGGCTGAGGTTTGTTTGTGAGAAGCTTTATGAGAATAAACACTGCAATCCTACTTTAAGACCACAATCAATCTTAACGGGTAGTAGGCTGGATTTGCATGATAAAAACAATCACATGTGTGGTTTTGACAGATGATTGCCCATGGTATCCGGCACCAACTGCATTTCACAGCTAATGCTAATGCATTATCCACAACTGCAAGAGCAGCATCATACACTGGCTTCAGAATCCATTAATAGTATATTCTTATTGAAAAAGAAATCTCAAGCACCATAATGTTACTCCATCAGCTTATCCTGTTTCAGCAAAGCAACGCTGTGCACTGAAAAAACACCATCACTGACAGAGAGAGCCTAATCCAGTGATTGGTTTTACCTTATCACACAACTTAAGGAGTGTACACTTCTAAGCTGACGGATTGAACCTCTGTTCGATACAGGTTTGCAAAACTGAATCTGTTGAGCCTCCAAGATTTGATATGGGTATTTAAAGCTCTGCGCGGCATTAACCGCGGAGCACAACAAATAGCCTGCCTTTTAACAGGGCTAGGGAATCCCGGGGCCAGTTGGGATGCAAATTGAAATGATCCAAGAGTGGATTGAGAAGGTGAGGGTGGGCTCGGATGGGGCTGCGGAGGGTGGATGTGGGAGTGGTGAGGAAAGAGGGTTGTAGGAATGTGGGAATGAGACGGGGTGGTAGGAGGCTTGTGGTGAGGTTCTGAGGAGTTAGCTGTGATTAGCCTCACAGACTAACTTATGACTCGAGTGACGACTGTATAGTAACAAATAGCAGCGGAGAATGCACTGCCACCATGCTCGCTCCCACCTCTTCCTCGCCCCCCGCGAAGGCAGTCATTTGGTCAGCAAACAGCGGATCACTGCTCCTCTGTTGACGTGTGTGTTTGTGCTGGAGTGTGTTCCAGTCTGAATGTCAACAGTAAGAGGGGAGCGGCACATTCACCATGTGATATTTCACAATTTTATATTGAATTACAATATAATGATGTAAAATCAACACTGTAAGATTTTGCCTCAGGGCTTTTTCACACGACAAGACAGCACAGAGACATCATTTTATAACATTATCACTGATCGTAAAATCGCTGTGGCGGAGGACAGGCAGACAGACTGACTTGAAAGCACGTTGGCAAATGTTGGGAGGGAAAGAAAGTGAGTTTAAGAGATACGTGTTAATAAAAACCATGCAGGGCCTTGGCCAGAAGAAACGGCAGCATTAGTGCAATGGAACGACGGTAGTGGTTGTGCATGCTTTACTTTATTAGGTACACAGTCTGACGACCAGAACATCTGACTCCACCAGAACAAATGGGATTATTTTTGATTCTAAATTGCCAATGTTCACCGCTGCCAAAACTCACTGACTGTCTTTTAATGTAAACTTCCAGGCAGCCATTTAATTGTTGATGCTATCGTGTGAGTGATGTCATCATATGTGCAGAGGCTCCTGCTTACCTGCACGCACGCTCACACACACACACACACACACTCACTATACTCATTATTTTTCTACTGTTAAGCAGCGACTCACTAATGATAAGAGAATGTAACCTGCATACTTGTCATCATTGTAATTAAAAAAGGATCAATTAACACTGTGGACATGAAAAGAAGAAGACTCCCCCCGTTGACCCTGTTAATCAAGACTGGATCAGCCTAACTGAGATTTAATTGCCTTCTGCTGTTTTCTTCCAGCAATAATTTGGTTTGCGTTGGCTAGGCTATGCCACTGTAGTAAGCCAAGCCCTGTTGGCCCATTAAAAGCCAAGGCACTCTGTTTTGGTGGGTGCGGGAAGGGGGTGGAGGGGTGTGAGGGAGGGTGATGGCAACGCACACAGGGTGACTCATGATCGGGAGTCCATGGAAGTCAATGTAAGACTATAAAGAAAGCAGCTTCCCTCTCTAGGGTGTGGTGAGGTTTAAGGGCTTTTACATACAACTTTAAAGAGCCCAAGTTTTAAATCCTAGGATATACTGTTAAATCACATGGGAGGCTTATTGTTTTCAAGGCTTCACATATAAGCGCCGTTAACCCTCAAAATGCCACTGAAACCGGCCCGACGTATGCTCATTATAGAGTATGATCAGTCATCAGCAGGGCAGGTGTGAGTGAAATGCGTCTGTGTTATGGCATACAGTTCATGTCACTCTACTATGTTTACAGTTATTATCCAATATCATATTACGTTCTGTTGAATAAGTGACTCTCGCCCCTCCCGGGTCCTCCCCTCCCATCTGAGCGTGTCCATATATGATTGAGTGTGCGTTTGTGTGACCACCAGCTTGTTTGAAACCACCCCTGACATCACTGCTCTTTGCTTCATGCGCAAAACCATCCGACAGGCCGACATCGAACCCTTTTCATTAATCTATCATCAGCCGCGACCGAGGCTGTCTGCGAGGCAAACGCTGTGTTTGGGTCATGCTGGGAATAAGATGACAAAAAATAAAAATAGGAAATAACATGCGTGGCTGCAAAGACATTCTGATTCTGGTATTTGTAGCCAAATGCATGTAAAAAAAAAAGAAAGAAAGGGACTGTAATAAGTAACAAGCTTGCATTGGAAGGAAAATCTTTCTCTTTTTTCAGGATACGATTTGACACCCAGACATAGTTAACTGCTGCAGATGAAACCAATTTCCTCACATTCCTTTGTCTCTTTGTTTTGTTAAAATAAAAAGATTCTCTATTTTGAATGAAATCGCCTCCAACCATTTCGAAACTGTTACTATTCATGTTGGTTTAATAAGTGCAGAAGTCTAAATCCATGACCAAAACAATACAAATAAATGAATAAATCCTCTAGAAATAACATTCTCACTTACTTTTGTTGCATTTTTTGAACATAAACGCCGATCAAACCTTTATTAGTTTTGCTTGTTTTCATTTAACCGCCCACAGCTCATCCTCCCCAGTGCGGCGTGTGCTTCTAACAGTGTCAAGAAGTAAGATATGATTGTATCATCAGATATCGATCCCAGCCCCAACCTGCTCCATTGCCTGGTATTGATTCCTCAAACTGGTGCAGGAGGCCTGAAATTGGTCCTTGCAGTGAATTTTTTTTTACCAGCGCAGGGTTTTTTATTTGTCAAGAAAAACATTCATGCACTGCTCAGCCGTGTCAGTAGAGCCTGCCTCTTCTGATTATCTGTCGGGCTCTTCTGTGTCATGTCTCTGAAGCCTCTGGAATGGTTGTTATAGGTCTCCTCAGAATATCTATTTACATGGAACTTGCTCTGATGCTTTTTTATTCCTATTTATTCAAGTACGGACGTGACTGTCTGTATAGTTGCAACCTTGTGCTTATTAGAAAAATATCATTCTTATTACTAAAGCAACTACAAGATGCATTTTTTTTTTAAATGTGAAGAACAGTGGATTTGTGTTTAACTTCTAATTTTGACCAAATTCAAGGCAATGCCGAACAGAGAATTACAAAGTTTGTATTCAAAGCTGGAATCCTTTACGTGTAACTGAACTGTTTGAGTAACATATTGCAAAGAAATGTCGAGTGTTTGAATACACGGATCATGCAAAATGTCTGCATTTATTCCTAAACAGCAGCACATACATGACATGTCTTTATTTCTTAAGCAGCGCTGTCTTGTATCTGATGGGGTAAATGCTTTTTGGGGCAATCTGCTCTGCCAGCGTGTGGCATGGCGTCCTTCGCACTACATTTTGTTTCACTGGAAAATATGACTCTGAAAGGGCTGCTGCGTTCGTCAGTCAGTCGAGCTTGTGCAGCTCTTCTCCCCTGACTTTAATTTATTTTGAGCAAAGATAATGTAGGAAGTTTTAGGCCTTGATCTATCAGATGTGAAGGAGGTTTGGCTGTGAGTCTGACGCTGAAAACGGCTGCACCGCATTTGATCTCGTGCTTGAATAAACATCAAAACTACCGATGGAAATATGAAGAACATAATAGTGCAAATGTACAATTCTCAATTGTAACACTGTCTGTACGGTTATTTATTTGCGGGGAACATTTTAGGATGCTTGATACATATTTCCTACTTTTAATTTCTGTACCATGCTCTGTAATTACAGGAGTGCTTAATCATAAAATTAGGAAATCATTAAAATTACATTTCTGTCCAATAATATCCAAAAACAGACAATTTAACAGAGCTTCACTACCATCCACACCCATAATCCTGCCTTACAGTAGCATGGTTGTGATGTAGCTTAAGTGCTTAAACCACTGCTGATAATACCTATTATTCTGAGGAACACCAACTACACAACATGACCCTGCTCAGTCTAATGAAGTCACTAATTTAATATGCCACTGTGCTTTGGTGGCAATAGATTCAAAATCTAATCTGGGCCAAAACTGATTAGGCCTATTAAGTGGTAATGGAGCGAGGGGCACTTAGCATGCTTGGAGGTTAAGCACCTTTATCTAAGGCGTGGCTGCTCTTTTGTTGTCCTGTTGTTAAGCTGATTGCATAGTCGTGACCATCTGTCTACTTGTGTGGTCTTCATTTTCGGTCGGGTTCATTTGTGAACTCTGATATTCTCAAATCTTACAGATGCACTCTTGAAAAGGACGTTTGAAATGTCAGAGTTTGTGCACAAGACTTGAAAAGTGAAGACAAAGGATTTGAGAAAAGCTACTATTTTGTAATAAAAAATAAAATAAAAAAGAATTAAGACATGTCCTCGTGGTGCCCTGTGGTGTTTGACACCTGTCATCTCACACACTTGGATATTTGTTGTTGTGAAGGAACATCATTTGTAGAAAAAGCCGAACATTTAAACTAAATTATATTATAGGTTTAGTGAAAGTGTGACAAATGTATTTAAAAAAAAAAGATTTAAATGTTACAATCCCTTTAAATAGTGCAGACTGCAGCTTAATCAAGAACTGTATGTGCTAAAATGTCCCCAATGGCGATAGGCTATTGCGTAGTACTTAAATAGAAGAATAATCTTTCAGCGTCTTTTGATGTGTGACTGATCTGCCGACCAACACAACCAGAAGGCATTCCTTACCCAGAGCGCTGGCTGTGGATCCTCGCTCTCTGCCAGCTGAACGCTCACTGCCACGGCACGTTTTCTTCTCACTCCCAGAAGGCCTTGACACTTTTCTGGCATGTATGAAGGATGGATCACGGGGCATAAAAAAAGACAATGTCCTGCAGTGTTGAAAATATATGGCCGGACAGCTCACGCAGACCCATATGTTTAGGAGGGGGAGATGGGGCCATTCTTAAAGCTGCAATCAAATACATCTCACTTAGAGCTTCTTTTCTCCCGGTAATACCTGCTTTAATTTGATGGGGTCAAGACAGACATGCCAGACTGCACTAGCAGAGGCATTTAAAGCCTTTGACATGGTTTTTATGTTAGCTGTGAGTGGAGTTATTTCTCCTGTGAACATTTTTAACTTGAAAATGCTTTTGTGAAATTGTAAAAAAGTGTAAAAGAAATGACTTTATTGAGCACAAGACAAAAAGATGTTTAAATGTCTGGGACAGGAGGACATACTGCAGTTTTAACAAAAAAAATGAAGCAATTAAAATCCTTTTAAATAATGAATTTATGCATGAAACAAAAATAAAAAAAAGCCAGATGAATAAGTGAGAACTGCAATAATATGTAAAGCGTTGTGTGACAGCACGTCTTCTTTCTCAACATGTGTTTTTAGTTTTATTATCACATGTTATTATGGTGTGAATAAGAAAGGCTTATTTCATCTCACCTAGACAATAGTGTTTTATATATTTGTCTTTTATAGGAATGTGTGTGTTATTAGGAATCCAACGGTAGATTTGGAGGATGATGGCGGGACGTCCACACGTCTAAAGCAGGTATCAGATGCCATCTACTGGCAGCTCGAGCTGCTTCACCCTCCAACAGCTGCTACCATCCACATCCTTGTGCAGAGCACTTACTTTATAAGATATGGTGGGTTTCAATGTGTTTAAATACATATTGAAGGCCTCAACGTTTTCATATATCGTCACATTAATTGAGTGCAAAATAATTTAAACTTAAATTTTAAATAAAATAAATTTAATTAAATAGTTTGTGATAGATATGATGCAGTTGATTTAAACACCTTAATTAATTCATTAAAAGCATGATTGTAAATACATTGATTTATCTTACATCATTAGAAAATGTTTTTAGCTGAAAGCTTAAACCAAAATGACGTAAACACGAAAAAGTAAATTTGTTCAAACAAGCCAAAGTCAAACAAAAACTATACAGTTTCAATTTCCAGTTTAATTCTGTTCAGAACTCAATCAATTCCCATCCCCAGCCGTCGCTGTGAAGTCTTATAAGATTTTGAGGCTGAAAGCACAGACACGGAGCAGCTGAGCACCATCCTGTCTGTGACTCCTCCATGTGACCCTGCGGCCTGTCTATCCAGATGGCCACTTTTTTCTGTCTGCACGTCTGTCTCTCTGCCTGTCTCCCTCGCACAGCACCGCCCAGCTGAGCCGGTCACTGAGCGGCATGGGAGCTATTCCTCTGACAGCTCGCTGAGCCCCGCTGCTAACCAGCACCAAAATATCAAGACTGGCCCGGGTTGCCTGCAGTTCAGTGTGTGAGGGATTAAATCATGCGTATGCGTGTTATGGATGTTTGCATGTGTTTCCACAATAGACAGCTGATACCAATTCCAATATAATCTTGCTCTAGAACTGCTGAAGGCTGTTGTATTCTGCCAAAACTGTTCTTTTAACCATCACGGGACATTAAAATATTGATCAAAATCTGACAAAACATCCTTCAAGCAGCTTTGCAGCACTTTGAAGGCAGAATGACTCACTATTTACTGGTGGGGGAGACCGTGAGGTGTAATACTCCCTTCACATAAAGAACTACTGTACCTGACAAAACTTCCAAGTCCAAGAACTTCCGCTTCACTCAAGGCGAATATCAGCCCAATATCCTGATCTGTTTTAGATATAGTGCCCGTATTATTTGTGGTGGACAAATAAAAAAAGTGTCGAAGAAAGTTATTCCTATGTCGATAGGCTCGTGCACATATATGGAAGCATCTGTAGTTTTTAAAGCAGCCATTTTGCATGACCCTGTTTTGTAAGATGACTCTCACAAGGTGGAGCGATGGGAGTCCTCAGGTGGGCGTCCTCCTTACTCAGGCCACGCCCCCAACATGGAGCATCTCCATCGAGACGCATTTTTACCGTTTCTGGACTTAAGTGTAGGCCACTTAACTATCTAAGCTTTCGTAGTGATCATCCCATTTATCTGGGATTATTGCAGTGAATTTACTGTTTGGTCTTCTTCCAGGCCTAAAATGTCAAGTCCAAAGTCATGTATGCAGTAGCTTTATTCAGTAAGACCTTCGCAGATCCGTCCAAAGCTGGTAGCAGTTGATCTTTGGATAGAGCATGAAATAAATAAATCCTCTTTAGCAGATCAATATTCATCCTATTTAATGCTGGATGTGAAACTGCTGGATTTGAGGTGGTAATGCTGATGTACAGCTAATCGTTGGAAAATAAGCAGCAGGGCTTTGCGATCCTCCAGCAGATAGTTTAAACAGGAAGCCGGATGAGTAAATGCCGATTGTCTAGGCAGTGAAAAACCTGGTAGTGATTACTTGTAATTTATACCTTCCAATTAATACGCAGTCTGTTCTGGAGTGGGAGGGGATGAAGTGTAAGGACTCGTGTTGATGAGTGTTATTGAAGCAGGAAAATGAGCCGGTGACATATTTCCTGCTGCAGTTTCACAGTAATGACATTGTACACTAATGATATTAGTTGACACCTCTTGTTTAAATAGAGAGAGAGAGAGGGGAAGGGAATTGATATAATAGAGAGGGATGTGAGGTTTCATTGTTATTCTTACTCCTTGTGTGTTTCATTGTATAAAGAGCAAGTGAGAGGACATGACCTCTGGGGTTGGATTGGATTTTGGCACGAAGGAGGAACCGGCTCTTCCTCCCATGTGTAAATTCACTCTGTGGTAACGGCACTAAAGCACCTGTGACAGAGTGTGACAGTCGGGAGCCCTGTGGACTCGGGACGAGTTGTGTCTGATAAGTTTGCAGTGCAGAGCACGAGGCTGGTTCCCATAGAGTAACATACATTAAAGCATCAGGAACTTGACCAGTGTGATTTATGGCTGAACTCTGTGTTCCCTGTTGTGAGGTGCCCCGCCCACACAGACATGCAGCCTCTCTGCCCAATGATTTACTTCACTTAGCTGCAGCTACTATTGAAGGCTGAAGGCTGCATACCGACTCTGTACAGTCCTCTGTCTAACATTAGCAGGACTGCAGCTTGTTTTGATGGATCGTCCAAAGATGTGTCCTAATTCCAGCAACAAATGACTCAGGAAATACTTTAGAAAAAAATTGCACATCCATGGCCAATGCTCCTTTTGTTTTTTTTTTATGATGAAAAATTAATACCTCCATCGCTAATATGTCTTGACTTAACAGCCTTTACAGGGATAAGAAGGATTTAAACGTGTTCCCGTTTAATAACAAATAGCCAAAAACGACTGTGGATAAATGAACGCGGAGTCTTTTATTCACATATTATGGGATTCTTTGTCGAAACAATATGTTTTTCGAGGAAGCACCAAATCTTCCAGTATCACAATACTCCAACAGACTAATGATAGAAGTTATGGACTCAGCTTTTTAACGCTTGCTACACATTTTAAATAAAGTATTGCTTAAAAAAACCATAAGAGTGAGTCCAATAGATAAATCATGGCACTGTTATATGCAGGACTGTGACATGATGACAAAGAGACCTTAAAATATAAATATTAAGCCATTAAGCTTGTTCTTGCCAATCTGGGAATACACTAGCGGGTACAAAATCTATTTTTCTACTGGTCCACGTGATACGCATATGGCTGCAACTGACATGAATTCACAAGCGGTGAATTTGTAAACATAAAACACCTTTGTTCTCGTGGCTGTACCCTCACAGCATAACACAGTGATAGTGTTGGGTAGAGACTTTTGCTAAAGATCAGCATTTACAGTATTTTCATTCATTCATTTGAATATGTAGGAAGAAAAAGGAATGCTGGGAATATAAATTCATAAAAGAGGGGGCGGCAGGTCACTGAAACTGTGCTGGAAACCAGAGATCCCAGTGCAAAAAGGGGGGGGGGGGGGGGGGGACGCTGAGAGGGAGCTCAGTAAAGCTGCAGAGCCGGGATGTTTACCAAGGATTTTTGGCTCACAAAGCTGAAGGGCTACGAGAGAAAAGAAGAAAGGAAAGACGAAAGAGGAAGAAGACGAAGGAAAAAAAAAAGATATTTGGCATTTCTGACTTTTCCTCAACAAACACCCCAGGGTCTAAGAGTCTCATTTAAATAAACAAAACCAAGGGGGTTGGATCAATTTGTGGACAATAAGCTTTGCCTCTGGGCCCCGTGCTCTGACAAGCTTCGAAAGTGGCGCCGGACTGTGTCTCGCTGAGTCAGAGGGAGAAATCCCATCCTTCAACAAGTTGTTGTGAAGAGATGTTCACAGGCTTCACCGGTGGCCTCTACAAAAACTTTGAAGTTATTAGATGAGGCAGACTCGGGCAGCAAGAAGGCAAATCTCAACGTACAAAATGGCTGCTTGCCACAGAGGGTGTAGGAGAGGTGGAGAAAGCTTGGCTGTCGGGAGTGGAGCTTGGACTGAAACCTCCGCCGGGACCAGATGTAGGATTTAAGAATCTGACTGGAGCACCTGCAGGCCGCACCAGCCAGCTCTCTGTCCTAGATCAATACAAAGGTCATGACCTCTCTTCAGAGGTAAATGAAGGGGTTTCATCAGGTTTCCATGTGACAGCAGTCATGCTTTGTAGTTACCATACATGACCAGCAGAGGGAGACCACAGCCCTAAAAAGCTCCACAGGATCAGTGTCAGTAGTTTTAAAAACGAACACAAAGATTGCAATAAATCATTATTTCTGCACGTATTTAACAGCTTTAGCTTTTTAAGATGTGTCTAATACTCATCAGAAGAATTGTTTCTGTTCCATAAGACAGAAAATCAATTCTGAAACGCTGCCGTGTCGCCTAATTCTGAGTAAAGCATGTGAGCCGAAAAACAAACAAAACAACAAACAAACAAACACCTTTCTATTTTTGCACTTGGTATTAACACAGAGTGCTGAGCCAAGAGATATGTTCTTGCAATACTGCATCATATTGATAGGAGGGAAGAAAGGTAGGATTATTTATTTATATTCAGAGTAATTATCTATACGTGTATTGACTTGTCATTAGATCTGTAGTGTTGTATGGATTGGTTCACAGGCATCCTGTAACGTACTGCAGGATAAGACAATAAAGATTTCAGGTTACACAAAAGAAGATGATTTTGACCAGCGGTCAGCTGTGATGTGTCTGCTGGACCACTAGAGACTGAACTGCGTCCACTAAAGACATCTTTCTTTTTTACCAAAAAGAAAACTTTGAACCCCAAACCAAGGTTTTAATGAAGAAGCATTGCATTGGATGTAAAACTTAAAATATAACACTTTATTCTGTTTTTATTTTATATTCCCTGTAATACGTGGTTCTGGTATTTCATTGACTCTCAGCAATCTTTCATTTCATAAATACGGCTTTAGCTGATATCCACCGAATGACCTGCAGGCTGCTGATGAGCACATAGTAGAGATCAATCTAACATTATACATATATATATATATATATATATACGTATATATATGTACATATATGTATATGTATGTATATATATGTCAGATGTCAGATATAATATTATTAACCATATATATATACATATATATATATATATATACATATATATATATATATATATATATATATATATATATGTACATATATATATATATATATATATGTACATATATATATATATATATATGTACATATATATATATATATATATATATGTATATGTACATATATATATATATATATATGTATATGTACATATATATGTATATGTATGTATATATATGTCAGATGTCAGATATAATATTATTAACCATATATATACATACATATATATATATATATATATATATATATATATATATATATATATGTATATATATGTATATGTACATATATATATATATATATATATATATATGTACATATATATATATATATATATATATATATATATATATATATATATATATATATATGTACATATATATGTATATGTATATTTATATGTATATGTATATATATATGTATATATATGGTTAATAATATTATATCTGACATTTCAGTAAAAGCCTGAAATATTAGTCGGATTGTAAAGAATCGGTTAATTTACCGTAAACCCACAAATAGACACAAACGTGGTTTCAGTCCTTTGTTCTAATAATAAATACCTAAACATGTTTTCTTGCGTAGTGATACATTTCAGAGCGGGCCCCTCATGCATCTTATCTCCCCTTCATTGTTCAGCCAGGGGTCACGTGGGGTCACTGACAGTCTGTTTGACACACTACTCCAACAACCCAGCCTCCAACTCTTATCAAGACATGGCCGACATTTCCTTAATGTATGGCTGTCCATGAAAGGTTGTAGACCCCCGAATCAAACTCGGCAGATACAATGAAAATGATGACATCACCGCCGAGGCGGGACCGACGAGTGCGATACCACCACCGGCGCTGTCCATCTGCTGTCAGGTACGCAGTAAAAAAAAAACACCGCCCCTCGCTTATCAAGAAAATGAATTAGTGACAGTCCCGGGCCAGTGTTGGCTTCAGTTGGATTTGGCTGCAGGAATACATTAACAGAAATAACAGATTCAGAGAGAGAATGATAAACAGAAATGTTTCCCAGCCTGTGCAGTGCAAGTCTCACAGGAACCACGAAGAGAGAACATATGAAACACAGCTGACGAGATCCCAAAAAGAGAACAAGACATGTGAAAAACAGCTTTTTTAAATTGTTAATGAAAAACAGTTGGTGTTTCAAAATGCATCTTTTGCACAAACCACGATTTTAAAATCCTTCAACGCTCTAGTTATTGTTTTGTTTTGCTATTCTCTCACCTCAAGAAAAGAAAAGCATCAAAATATAAGTTAAGTTTTATTATCTATTCTGCAAATTCACTATGTTTTCATTCAAAAACTGCAGTAAAGTCTCGATGTGTGGCTGCGGGCCACAGGGAGGACTGTAGCACCACAATGCATTCTGAATAAAAACACATTCAGGACACTTTTAAAGTTCTTTGACTAAGTTGATCGTTTTGGATATTTCATATTTATATTTCAACATTTTAAAAAAAGGTATCCAATCCGTCTATTTCCTGTCCTTTAAAAAGCATCTTTATTGGCTGGATGTTAACACCGTTGCAGGGGAGGTACGACTTGTGTTTCAGATCGTATAAATGAAGGAATTGAGACTCTTAATTTCTTTGATCCCGCGGCTTCCTGAAATGGCCGGGCTTAAACATTGTTCCGCTGTTCTCTCTCTTCCCACAGGAGACTTTCCATCCCATCCCAGACACTGAACGAGCTAGTGTAAGCCTCACTAAGTCACTCTCAGCTCCACCGCCTCCAACTTGTGTAAGCCAATTCATGCTGAATAAGACCATGTTAATCTGGGGTTTACAACGGGACTAAGTAACTTGATTTCTCTCCTCTGTTAACCTGAAAATGCTGCGATGGCCAACTGGACTCTGTTGTTACTGTTCCCAAGACAATGTGTTCCTGGTTCCACCTCCAGTTCTCCTGTTGCTTCGTGTCGCCCCAAAAGGAAAGATGACGCTCCAATTCATTTTCCCGCTCTCACTAAAATCTTTAAATCATTTTAATCACATAGGGCTTTCATTACTTTGATATCCTCACCACACGTGAGATTAAGATATACTCCTGTTTAATTAAGGCTGTGATCTTAGCATGTAAATGTACCATTTGGGGAGGCTAATGAGAAAACACACCGATGACGTTATGTTTTCCCTAAAGAGGAAACGCAGAATTATTCCTGCACTATGATGACAACTAAAACCACCACTTTTATGCTTCAATTTTCAATAAAAACCTTCAATAAATCTTTATTAAGTAGAAGCAGGGAACAAACAAATGACCACACAGAGCGACAGACAGTTAAAGGTGTTTGATTGGATCTCCTAAATGTCCTTATAGTATGAATCTGTATTTATTTGGCAATCTTCAAATAATAAATAATACAAATATTGAAAGATTTACAGCTTTGGAAACAGTCAGCGCCGCTACACAAACATAAAGACGATTTTAAAATGAAGTTAAAGCCAACGTTTCTCCTGCAATGTGAGTTTTATGATCTCTCCTACTTCACCATGAGACCTTTCTTTTTGTAAATAAACCTGGTGTGTGTTATACTTTGGCAGCTTTTACAAGGAGTTTGAGGTTGATGAAAACCTGTCACCAAGGAATCCTCAGATACACACACACACACACACACACACACACACACACACACACACACACACACAACACAAACTTTATTTGCTCTTCTAATCACCCAGTTCTCTGTTGTTCTTTAATGGACATTGTTTCTTGTTTCCATAAGTTCATCCAGCAGACAAATAGTCTGAAAGTCACTTTATTTATAAAAGTGCAAGTGTAGCAACTAAAAGCACCGTGATAAATAAACACACATATCGCTCCATCCATCTTGTTATTTTCCCAAATTGGTGAAGTGAATCTGTAGGTACGACTCGCGCCGACACTGTGACGAGCCTGACTTCAAACATACAATGTTTGCTCTCACTGAATCCGTATTTTGACAGACTCCAACAAAAACACTTCAGCTTGCTTATCAAGGTTTCCAGACAACACAGAGAATCATTGCAGATGTCATTTACAGCTCTTTACATATGCACACAAAAACTAATCCACACAAAGTGTCCAACATTACTCAAAGGTACCTTCAAAAATGCAGTTATCAGAGGCCCAGTGTGGAGTACAGTCAGAGAACACCCTGCCTTCTGTAGCTTATCTCTGCACTCTTCAGTGTGGGTGAGTGTTTGGTGCAGGGAGATGGGGAGGGAGATGAGTGGAGCTGCAGAGGTTGTGTTGGGCACTGGAGCCTCTCGTGACTGGACATTGTCAAGTGGGGTCACTCGCAGGACCGACCTGCGGGCTCACCAGGAATGCGGCGGTCTTATCAGTTGTAAAGGAGCTGGAGGAAAACGTCTCTGTAGGAAGACACAGACAGATCCTGCGGAAAATTCTTCTTCTTCTCTCCGGTTGGCAGATTTAAAGCTGCGGTGCAGATACCCAGTGACTCCGACTGTCATGGAGGCTGTGATTTAAGACATGTTTTATCCCTTCACCTCCCTTTCTACTGATATTTTTGATAGATTTATACAACATGCTGATAATGGCGATAGTTCATCTACTAAGACAGTAGCTACTGAAGCTTAGAGCCACATTCTGCTGCTTTTTTTACTTAAAACTGAGGTACAGTTGTAATTGAGAAAGAAGATTAATGCATGTCATTGCTGTTACATCACTGGTGTAAAGAAGGCTCTAATAGAACATAGATTTAGATTTAGATTCAGTTATTGATCAAATAATTGTCATTCAACCCTGAGCCTATAAATATCAAACTATTTTTATATCGGAGAAGATTTAAGCAGATTTTAATCATGAAGTTTTATCTAAAATTGCAATTTGTAAGAGAGTTTGAAATTAAAAGATGCAGTTTTTTTAACTTTTATTTCAGCAGTTTTTGCAGACCTTTTGCAAAGTAACTGTTTTATTAACTTAAACCTTTTAAATGCAGAAGTAATCTCAAATGAATCTATGATGCAATAGAAGTCATTGAAATGATGTCACCACCGTTATGGATCATATCTAAGGCTGACAGTAAACAGATTACATTTAGGACTCTCGGAAAACTGTGATGGATGAATTGAATAATTGAGAATATTTGGGTTATTAACAATGTAAATAATCATTAGTTACAGCCTGACGGTTATCCATTGTTTAGTTTGTTTTTGCATATTACAGAAAAAACTAAGTGTCTGAATTTATGATCAATATATATAAATGTGAAAGTATCAGTAATCTTGTTTCAAACTCTTCTTCGTGGTTTTTTTCGGTGCAGACAGCAGCGGGAACAGTAAGTCTTCCACAAAGCAAGTAAAACTTGGAGAAAGGTCGAAACAGTTGACACTGAGCTTGGGACTACAAATAAAAAGTTTTTTCTATTTTCGATCAGCTGTGAAGTTTTCATACTCAGACAGCTTTTCTCTCCTCAGCCATTTCTCATCCCATAATCCTTTGCTCTGTCTCTTCCTTGGCAAGCCTGGCCAATTAAAGACCTTAAAGGACTGAGTGATGGGAGGTAGGATGAACCAATTACTGTGGTGAGGACTGAAACCCTCCCTTCAAACAGCCGAGTCACTAAATCGCGACTTGTTGCTCAGCGGGAAGCGAGCGCTGGTGGATTAGCGCTGCAGAAAAACAGGCACAAGGGCCAACACGGCTTGGGGCTCTGACCCCACGAGGGGGGAGCAACACCACAATGTGAACCTCATAAAAAAACAGGCCATCGGGAGGTGGAGGAAGCCCCCTCATACTGAGCTGACCAGAAGCTTTGTGTTGCAAAGACTGGCGCGGTGACGCCGTTAGGTAGTCATCACCCCGTCTCCATGGAGCTGAGAAGTTGACAAACCCAAAGTAAATCCTGCAGCTCACAGAGAGCAGATTTATATATAGACTCAATCTGGTCTCTTCTTTAAAGTCATAATCACTGGAATGAAACAGGGCATGTGTGGTCATATATTGAAGCCTACAAACAAACACATTTGTTTTCCTAAGGCACCGATACCTGCTGCAGCCACGCCGACGGGGAGCCGCCAGAGGACCGGGGCAGGTGTGGCATTAAAAGAGGTCGTCCCTTCCGGATGCCGAGCTCACGTGTTTTAATAGGATCGGAGGTTTGACTGTGACAGAGCGGATGTCGTATGAATGGAGAGCTAATGCAATGTGGAAGAGAAGTACTTCACTTTATACTTCTACTCCACTGCATGTTGGAGACAAATGTACTATTTACTCCACTACACTATACACTACATGTATATATTAAGTGAATCATTGCAATTACATTAAGATATCTTACTATTAACCAACAGGCGTTCAAATGACCCCATAGTTACCCGCTGCAACATTAAAGTGATGCTTCCACATCATAATAATTACAATATTGTGTTATTATTCTTCATAATATTAATAGTACTTTTACTGTTGCTGCTTATTTTCTATAATTATACTAAAGTCAAGTTTTGAATGCATAACTTACTATATATTAACTCTGGTTATGTTTTTGTTATTTCAGTTGTTAGTAGTATCTACATTTTTCTTTTGCAGCTGCTAAGTTACAAAGAAAAGAACTTGAATCTAATTTTGCTTTTAAAATAATGAAAATAAAATGAGTATAAAAGCATTTACAGCAGAGAAAACTAAATTCTGCATATCAACACATCTCTAAAAGAGCCAGTAGAAGTATAACATCTGTATCTTTTACCATCATTCCCTAAGTAAGATTAATACTTTCCATAAAAAGATGATTTTGAAATGATTTTCACACACGTGATTAAATATGAGTCAGACAGTTGCAGTCGGATCCGTCACTTCAACACTTGGTGTGAGACAGTTTGAAGACCTGTTTGGATGAGTAGACTCGGTGAAAGGTTTCAGCTCTTCTGCCAGGAGACATCGTCCCCAGTAACATCCACACCACTGTCATACGTATAAATGATTATAACTTTCATCTGTTTTTGCCATTGCCACAAACACACGAGGCCAATATCTCCTGAGGAAAAATAAATTGGCGTTTTTATCCTCACTTTGAATTCAAATTTCACTTGGACGTTCAAGTGTTTTATGTGCGTTGTCTCACTCCTGGGCTTCTCTCCAACTCGCTGCAAACTACAACAGATAATAAGTCATAATCATGAGGTGGAAATTATATATATACACATATCATTTTTATACGACTGCATATGTATACATGGCACATGACGTGTCATTCTCAACACACAGACAACAAATTACACCAGACAACATACCTATCAGCTCTAAACAGATTGGCACCTAGCTGACCTCCGGAGACAGAACATCTAAACACATAGAGAGCTGTGTACATTACGCATGCAGACGCACATTTTCCTTCAGTCTAATGACCATTACAGAGATAAATTAGAGTGCTTATATCCACGGTTCATATGTGTGCTTTATATATTCCGATTAACATTAAAGACAGTTTTTACCCTCTGAAACTTACATGTAAGAGATTTCTTGTGATTCTTAATCATTTGACTTCTTGCGAATACTAATGCCTCTTTCTGAGTTCATTGTTGGAAAGATATTATATTATAGTGTGACAATATTCTTGGAAGGATGTAACAGCAGCCGACTCTTCCTGGTGTTTTCTTCGCTGAGTTCATTGCACTTTTGTCTCACTCAAAGCTAACGTGGTATTTTGTAACCTCATGATAACACATTATGTTATACATGGTGAGCAGAGCAAGTGTTCCCATTTCTTCTGCACAATACTGATGTGTTTAAGGAAAGCAGCCCATAGGTTGCTTAAAGTTGATCCATATTCATGAGTGTATAGACATTTCTGCATATTCACACAACTTTTCCATACTGCAGGTTAATAAACTGGGAAAAGTATCTTTAATAGGACAAAAGTTGAAGTTCTTGGCCGACACTTTAACTGACTTTAAAAACATTGAATCCTGAACTGCTGGTTTTTCCAAAGAGCTGTTATTTTGGGAACTCTTCAAAAAGCCTTAATGAAAGTGTTATGCAGGGCAATGATGACGTACGTAAAGTCCTGATTTAAATGTCTATTATGTAGTCCAAAAGTGTCCCATAATTCGGAGGTGTGTTGGCACTGCAGGGCTGCTGAGCCAGAAGCCTGAGCGATGAGCTGCAGAAGCGCCAAGGCTCCTCTTCTTGCAGAGGCGCAGAGGCAAGCAGGGCCTCATCTGTGACTGAGTGGGTGCTAGAACGCCAAGCGGAGAAGTGCCGGGTCACGGTAAAGGTTAACAAAATCAAGGCAGGGAATTTACGAGCGTCCGTGCTTCACAAGCGATGTCGCCAGCAGCAATGGGGGAGTGTAAAAGACAAGGGTGGATGAGAGGATTATAGAGTGTGTGCGAGCATGTGTGCAAACGTATGTGTGTTTGTGTTGATTTGGTAGTGGGATCCTCGCCTACTTTGCAAGCATCACATCGTGACAGAATGATGAGGGTCCTTTACTGTGAGTGTGTGTTCACTTCACACATTGCTGTGCCAGTTGCGCTCTGTAAACTGACTAAAAGCAGCTGGACCTGAGACAGCGTGTACATTATTAGTCTACTGTACAGGCGCCATCATCTGTCAATCTATCATTTCATTGTTGTCATGTACAGTTTATCTACACGTACATAAACTACATTTCCTCCTCATAATAACGTGTCATGTCTGGAATGATTACAATTACAACCATGAGCTCAAGAAGGTCAAAATGTTGGGCACGGTGTTAAGGATCTAGTTCCAGTCCTCAACAACAGCAAGTACCGCACGCTGTACAGCAGAGACGTCCTGTGACCTGCACCAGCAGTAGCTCTGACTTCTTGCATCCTGATGTAAACATTTCCTTTGCAGATAAGAAGCAAAAATCAAGTTGCTGCAGTCGTGGAAAAATGTGTTTTCATTTGATTTATTTAATAGTTATTTAAGTAGAAAGTTTGATTTTGTTTAAAAAAACTTTATTCTCCTCAGAGAGGCCATTTGTGTACTGATTGCACAACACACTGTGTCGGACGTCCCTGAATTCTTGGTCAAGGCAATCCATCAATAAATAAATACATACATATATTGCACCTTGACAATAAGGCCACCACATCGTATTTAGTTGTGTTATTTACCAGTTTCATTACCAAGGACAGATATCGGCTGCCCTCGCCTGCAGATGAACATGTCAACCTTCCTTAATAACTTCAAGTCACCAAAAGTCTTTTTCTTTCTGTGACATTGTTGAAATGAGTTGAATCACTGCAGCTACATTCAATCTTTCTCACATTCAAATGACACGTGATGGATCTGTTCATATCAAACCATTACAACTGTGTCATTATTCGACTAAAGCACTATCTAAATGTGAAGATACTGACATGCAATAATGTGAGAAACACTTCCACACATCACCAACACACACACACACACACACACACACACACACACACACACACTGTACAGATAAGATTCCTTGCTTGTTTTTCGCGGCTGTTTTCTTTAAGTGGAGTAGGGGCCCTAGATTTTGGGAGACAACCGAGCGATAGGACACTTCATCACGGTGGTTTGTGGAAGGTTCTCAGCTCTCTTCCCCTCTGATAGCTCCAGTTTGTCTGGAAGAGGTTATGCTTTGTGATAGTCTGGCAGAATCTTGGATTTTTCTCCTCTGGCCAGTTGGAACCTGTTACAGTATATCAGGTTCTAGCAGCATGTGGTTTCAATTTGATCCCTCACAAAACTGCTTTCATTTCTCTTGATCAATGTCAAACCGTACTAATGCTATTATTCTATGCATTATCAAAGTAACAACAGATGATATAAGTGGTTGGCTTCCAACCAAGCGCACGGCTGCGGGTCGAATGCACATGGTTAATGCCGCATCATGTTCTGGCTCCATGACTGGTTCCTTGCTGGCATCTTTCTGTCCTCACCACATGTGAAGACATTCATCATTTTCACATCTAATAACACAGAGCATTGAATTTCCCTTTCTTATTTTTACAACGCTACCTCTGAGCTTAGTGCACAGTAGGCATCAGTCTGCCTGTCCATCTCACCAACTGTGTTGCTGATGGCTGGTCTAATTCAAGCAATATTTTGAGTTTCCAAAAAGCAGTGGGGGAGAGTCTGTGGCTGATGGCTCCACCCTGGGCTGAGCACCATCCATCTCTCCCCATTCCCCTCGCCTGCCGCCCCTCTGCCGAGCGCCACCCCACTTGAGATCCATTCGGGGAGCATATTTGCCAGATGACAGCGCGCTCTGTGTACCATCCATTATGGCTAAGGCAGATACATTGTCATCGCGAGCCTCTCACGCTGGCATGAATCCATGGTCAACAGTAAGTCTAGGTCAAGTGATTTATACACAGGGGCACGTCCGTACATACACTCGCCCGTCTCTTCTACAGACATATATATAAAGGCATGTTCAAACGCACATCTGCCATGCAACTGCCCAAGGCAAACTATGGAAACCTGTTACTGTACTCACAAGGGCTGTAATGGGAGTCTTGTTTAAAGTACAGAGGAATCTGGTCAAAGTCTGGCGGAGGTCACTTTTTGAGGAAATGCAGAGCCCGAGGGAGTGAGTGCTCGCAGTTCTCCTCCTCCCCACTCCTCTTCACAGAGAAGGAGGAAGGGGTGGTACATTGTGAATTGCAAAAAAAAAAGAAACACTTACACTCACGCATTTCAGACATGCATGCATGCAGCAAGGAAGCAGAGAGCTGTAGCACGGACAAGGGAAGATGAAGTGCTAAATGCGTTGACTGTACTTCACCGTAATCTCTGAATGTGAATTGAGGAGATGCAGTGTCCCCCCCCCCGAAGGCTTACTTGGAACATGTCTGTAGAGCCCCGGGTAATACTTGCGTATTATTCCAGAGAAGGACGTCTCACTCGAGTCAATTGGTTTGTTCTCAAGGCCACGGCAATGTGAAAGGCGCACACAACCACCGTAACTCCAACATTCAGTCAATAAAAGGGTGTACTCCTGTGTCATAATTCAGATATGAATCTTATCCACTAAAATAACAGCGCAGAAGGTAAGCGCTGAGGCCTAAGTGCGGGTTCAGTGGGTTTCTAAAATAGCTAAATAACATCATTTCCATCATACCAACCAGACAAGTGGTATGGCAGGAGTATTGGCTCTCTGTCAAAGTCACATCACGGCAGGGAGATGGACTGATCCTTCTGATATTGTCTACTGTCTGCTCTTTGAAAAATGCAACTGACAGTTGCTTGTCTTAGCCATCGTCGTCACAGCCCCCCTGTTGTACATCATCAGACTTCAACAATATTGACTTCTGTTGAAGAGATTAGCTGTCAAGCTTTTATTTTGTTAAGGGATCAAGGTCCTTCATGTTCTTAGCTAAATATAACTTTACTCCGTTGCACGTTTGAAATTGCTGCTGCAGGTGGTATTTCATTTATGAGAGCGCTCAACACCCTGAATGCCTCGGCTTGACCGCTGAGCTCTGGAGGGATCATCTGATGAATTTGTGTTTTACAGCAGCTGTTAGTGAGAAGTCACCAGGGGTCTAAAAGTGGATGCGAAAGCCCTCCACCAATTGTGCCGTGTTGTCACTTTCATTTTTCCCTTGTCTGAAAACTTGCCATTACTCCATTTATTTTTAAAACTTCACATTGCCTGCCCGATGAAACCACACATGTTGACGGTTTTGATTTAAATGCAATGGAAAAGAAACACGTGACACCGGCGCAGCGCTGTGTGATAGGGGTCATATCAGACTACACCCAAAATTAAATGTCCTTAACCCTGTCTCCGAGAGCTTGAAGTTAATCTTGTGCATGTCTGCGTGGATAAAGATCTCCCGCAAGACAACTATGCAGCACCTCTTAGGTCATTGGAAATTTTGATTTATTAGGCAGGAGGGGCCAGGATTGACAACCTGCTAATGCCCACTCAGATGCTTGGATTGCCATTGCCAGTCGTACGAGGCCAGCAGAGCAAGACTAAATGAAACCAGGCTGGAAATGTCACCTGCGTGCACAACCTTTTACAAGAGAGTCTTTCTCAGAACTGTAAACTCTATCTTACAGCCTCTGACCACTTCCATTGACGGCTTATGGCAGAATCCCACTAGCAACACCAACCTTCCCCCCCGCCACACTGTAAATCAAACTGCTATCTAAAGCAGCAGGTCTCATCCGTACAGCGTTGGACAGTGACATATGGGAAATCCCCAGTGTTGCAATATACCACTGGAGATCCAACTAGACCGTAAAGGTCACAGGCCACACTTGGCAAACCGCGTTTGGATTTGTGTTACATGGTGTGCAAGCAGAGCTCCAGGCCCCTTCCAGCAAGAAAAGCCTTGTTGACAGAGTTTGAATAATTGAAAACTAATCGGCTCTGTAAATGAATATTAGGTTTAGCGAAGGAATAAACCCAAGTACATCAGAAATCCTGCTTCTGATCATGCCTCTGAAATTGTTTAACCTGTGAATGAAGTGTGTTTAGAGACCATAATCCAAAATGAATCCTAGTAATAACTGGTCTATGCTACAAGAGAATAAAAGCTTTTTGGCTCACTGGTATTAGGTGTGTATTATATAGAGATTGAAGCATTTATACGATGCATTCAGAGATACAGAGAGACTCAAACTGCTTTCTCAAAGGAAAACCTGTGTTCTGTATTGCTTATGTTTTGTGCCGGGACACACACACAAGGTTTTTAGTGTTCACAGCATGTTTGTGTCTGGAGTTTCTGACTTTGTGCTCTGCTTTGGCTCCCCATGTGTCTCCAGACTACTGGATCTTTCAAATGATCACTATTGTCACAAAAAACTTGCAAAAGTGTAACTATTGAATTCTGTTTTTTCACTTCATTTGAAGTGTCCATGTGAGCCTTATGACCCTTGAATCTGTGTTAAATGTGTATTTTTTTTTACAACAATAAAGTACAAAATGATTCAGAAATCTGCCATCCATTGAACTTGCAAGACGTTATCATTTCGAGAACACAATTTCAAAACGTGAAGCTGAAAAGATCACATGGCACTCCAGTACTACTTCAGTGTATTTGTATTGAGATGAATAGTATTACCTCATCACTAGACATATCTGTTGTAGGTCCGCTCACAACGTTATTAAATTCTGTGACGTTATGAGATATGATTTTATCACTTGTGTCGATTACACACTGTTATAAGCTGTGCCAGAGGCCGCTACATGCTGCTGCACTTCATCTGGATTCCAGAAAAGTCTTTGTCGATGTGGTTTTCAGTTTACAGCAGTGATGAGTCTGCAGCTGCTTGCCTCTGTACTGTGCCTGGCGTTTCACATGCAAACTGCTATCTCGGCCACCTTCAACACACACACACACACACACACATACACACACACACACACACACACACACACCCTTCCCCAGGGAAGCGTCCTCTGAGTAATGAGACATAGCTGGGCCTATGTTCAACGTAAGTGACGGGACGTTGAATTGCTATGTGTGATCGATCTATTTATTACCCTGTTTATGTAAAGCCAAGCAAAGTCTCCTGACGCGGGATTTCTTCAGCCTGAAATATCAATGGCCATCACTCACTTGTTATTGCTTTCTTCTTGTCCTTTCTGGTCTGGTGGCATTTGTTTTGTGGTGTATTGGGGGGGAATGGATATAAGATATGGAACAACGCTGCAGAAGATCTACAGGTTTATGTGCTTGCATATGGATATCACGGTGGTTGCCAATAGCCGAGAACAGAAGTCTCATAACTGGAGCAAATGCTTAAAGCAGGTCATTGTAATGTGTTGACACATTTTTACTAACATATTCGTAAGTGGCATGCACAGGCTGCTGCCTATTGTAACTCTTACAGTGCATTAAGTTGGTATATGCTGCCGCATTAAAAAAACAAAAACATTTTATAATTAGCACATGTAGTATAATTCTGATTACTTATATTTAGCTCAGTCTTGGAACAAATGTTCTGCACTGTAACTGTAACTCTGCGTGTAACCTGAGGGACTTTATTACCCTGTAGTCTTTCAATTGTCACCAGCTGACACGTCCACATCATCTCAGCTGACGAGGGCACAGTTTTCGGCAAACACTGGCTGTTTATGTATTTTGATGCCAATAGCTTAAGGAAAGTCATTTGAACCTGATTATTTTGTGTTCATAAGTTCTTTTAGTAAGTGTATGGATACGGGTAGATGTTTGTAGTGTAGCCTCATTACAGCACATGCAGAAAGGAAGCACATTATCTGCTTTGTCTTGCGCTCATTACAGCCGGTGCAACCTCTGGTCCTTCTATCCCAGATCATCAGAGGTGTGCTGCGTGCTTCTGTCCAAACCGCCGTCCAGACCTGCTGTGTGCAACACTTGTGTGAGCGCCAGTGCTTTTGCTATCGTGCAGATGCCAGGCCTTCCTAAGAGGGCTTCACGGGGCAATCCCAGTTACAAGCTCTGGTGTTAACCCGCTGGAGGACTCTTATCAGCTGCATGTCATGTTCGCATTTTCCCCGCAGTTCCGCCAACTCCCACACCGTCATCTCAACACTCTCCTAAGCTCCACCCTTGAAGGCCACTTTTATCTGAAGCGCTAAAGTGGCAAACATATTTGTCTGGAGCTTTCCCACAGTCCCAGGAGTTGGCAAGTGGATGAAGGAACCGCATTGTTACACAGAACAGGAGTCGGTGTCTCCACATGGAGCCCACCGGGTGTCCAGTGTGTCCGTGGGCCCCCTCACTGTTGATGCCCCAGTCACTTTAGAGGACCATATAGATAGCTTTGCATGTTTGAGCACTTTAAAGTGCCATTGGCTTGACAGTTCTCCAGAATATCTTCCACTAAATACATTTTCAGATTAGATTTACATTCTACCTTCCAGAGTGCCATTACTTTTCATTCATGTAGAACCACAACAGATTAGAAGAATGTATTTTGCATGTTTACATTTGATACAACAACATGTTTTATTCTTTGTTGCACACAAGAAATCAATGCATTCATTCACAAAACAGCCTGTAGCGTCTGTATCACCTAGAGATCTACTCATTATGCTTGATGGACACTGACAAAGTGGGCTTTTAAATCCAGCCCCCCACCACAGACACCCCACTGAATCTGTTCATTACTGCGAACAATGAAAGAGAAGGAGGGAAAAAAACCCCAAGCGGTTTAAAGTTTTATTGCTTGTGTTGTCATGTCCCAGTCAGTTCTTGAAACTTTAGTTTTTGTTGATGGGGGGGAGTTGGCTTAGTTCGCCTCCCTTTGCCTTTGACTACTGTCAGGCCTTTTATGTTTTTCCTGTGGATTTTGGGTCACTGTCAGAGAAACTGAGAGAGGGTGTGAGGGAAATGTAAATGTGGCTCTCCAAAGGCTGCATGAGAGAGAATATTGAGTGGCTGGTTTTCTTTTGGGGAAATAGAGAATTTCTGTCCTAATAACTGGAGTTCAAGCCTTTTGGAAAACATGTGAGTATATATTTTCTATATGCATGTTTACCTTTATAACTTACTGTAAATAAACCTGTTTGTCCTCCAAGTTTACATTTGAATTTGATATCATCGATTAAAGTCTGATGAAATATTTGTTCTTAAATATATGGAAATGTCTCGAGTCACGAGGTGTATGGGTGGTTCTTTATATTTTAAGTCATGGAAAACTCCTTTGGGGGCTCTAGTATGCCATCGTAGAGACACCCATCTTTGCCTCATGTTGGCACCTTTTTCCCTCCTTGGGGATTAGGAGCTGTCAATGGGCCCCTCTGCTCCACACACACACTCGTACCCTGCACACACTCTGCAGTAGCTGCTCAAATCTCTAGTTCTTAGGGCACTGTGTATGATAGTGACTGGGCGAGCTTGGGGCTTGATTAGTGCAGTTAGCCCTTCTAAGGCTCTGGCTGTTTACAGTGGATTACAGGGAGGGAAGCAGGGGTTAAGTCTACCCAGGCACCATGCCTCCCCCTCCTCCCTCTCTCTCTCTCTCCCCCCCACCCCCCCCCCCCACGGGAGCCACTGCAGCAGGGCTGGCAGCTCGTCTGGGCTTCCCATCGCAAGGCCAGGCTGACAGGTAGCGGGATTTGGCAGAGCAGTTTGCATGAGAGCCAACAAGAAAAACTGAACATGGCGGATTAGTTCTGGATTATGTTGTCAGAGTTAGCCTTGACGGACAAACTGCAGAGGAATAAATTGCAATCTGTTTGAGGAGCGCGCTGCCACGCAAACAGGAGAGGCATCGGCTCGTCTCACAGCCTGTCCAAAATGACAGGGAGGGGAGAAAATCATTAATAATTTATAAACAAAGTCCGCGGCCATTACTGACGTCTGCCCACTCTGGCTGGACGAGATGTCTGGTGGTCTAACCCCTAACATCAGGGGCTGGTTCATGTTAAATCTTAAAACCAAAAGTGACAGGGCATGTGTAGAGATAAGAGAAGGTTTCCATGGGAAGGGCTCGTAAAAAGTAGTGGATACTCCCGTGATTTAAAGTCTATCATCCTATTTCTGATAAGGCAGTGAGTGAGGGGCAGGCAGGAAGGTCTCAATCTACCTGTGGCTTTTTCTTTTTTCTTACTGAGAAATGGATATTTGTTAGCTCACAAGTTGTGGCTAATTTTAGCATCCTGCCATTTTAGAAAGAGGTTTTTAGTAAAGCCTTAAGTAGCTTTTATAAAGCCATGTGACTAATAAACAAAGCCCAGTGTTTAGGTTGGGGTCCTTTACTTGCAAAGAGCACTGCGCTGTGTGTTTTGCAAATGTAAATCTCAAAGTTTATAGGCAGCTCTTAGCTCCTGTGTAGGGCTGGTGTGTGTCATATTTTACACTTTTACTTATATTATGGTGGAGTGGAGTTGGTGTGTGCTCAAAGGTCAGCTGACGGCCGTATCATTGCACAGGCAGGACACTTTCAACAGTTTATTTGTATGTTACGCATTCAGTGCTGTATAGAGAAGTATATATCCAACATCCATAAGTAGGCGAGATGAACGATGATGGTAAATAACAATGGCGTCTTGAAAATAATGCTGTTATTTCACTTATTTCTCTGCAATTACAAGCAAACATTCGACCTTGAATCACACAGGATTTCTCTCCCTGATTCAATATACATTTGAAAATGGGTGATTTGTAATTTCTCATGTTAAGAAAGAGAACATAAGGAAGTAATAGTTTTATAAACGAGAAACTCGCCCTACATGCAGCAGAAATGATCATTTAAAAAAGAGTAAACACACTTTAATTTCTCTCTGTTTTCACCTCACATCTGAGTCGTTCTTTATTGGAGAATTGAATTAGCTCGATTTGATGCAGCGTTGTCACGCCGAGGACTGACTGGCATGGTAAAATGTATTAATGAGCTTTATTGCATTCTACCCTCTCCTACATCATTATGAATGCATGTCTGTATGTTAAACATATGAATATGCATCAGCATAGAGCATTTGCTCTCAGAGTTAGCAGTGAGCCAGCGTTGTGCCTTGAATAATAATCAAGCAGAGAAATGAACTGCATTTTCTTTGCCTTCTCCTTTTTAATTGAAAAGAGATGATAAGAACACATTTTGCTTATTTAAATGTTCTTATCACAAAACTCTGATCGTGGGAACTTGTAATTTTATACGATGTAATATTTGCTTATATGATAAAAAAGAAATCTTCACTGTTGCATGTTTAGATTAATTTAGTTGTGTGTGATTTGTGATTACAGTACTGTATTGTGTAATACATCAGCAAATACATAGACAGAATTACGCGGTTTTACTATTTTAATTTAAAAAATACAAGTAATACATTCGACTGAGATGTATTTCTGTTTTCCTGAACAAATCCAGTCCAGTGTTCCCCGTCAGTGTCAGACTGAGGGTGATCCTGAGGTCAGCAGAGTTCACTGGATAAAGGTTAACAAATTACCACAATGCCTCGCACACACCTGATTGATGTTGAGTGGGTGAGGGGAATGTGTATAGGGGCGAGGTCACGATAAGGTAAGCTTGGAGATGAAGCATTTCTGTAAAAAGAAATATGCTATACAGCAAATAAAAGACAAAAAAAAGATATATATATATATGATTTAAGGCCAGGCTTGTGTGTCGGTGAGTTATAAATGTGTGTGTACAGCTTTCTCACGCACTAAAATGAAGCTGACTTTTAATATAAAAATACATTTTGCCAAGTAAAGAAATCAAGACGTGTACTTTACATTCATTTTGAATTGAGATGCAAGAAAGGGAGAAAGATTTAGTATATAGATGTAGACGTTATCGTTGATTTTATTATTTATGATATCAATGTTTAATTAAGCAGCAACAGAGCGCGGCTATTCATTCAACAGTGTTCTGTGTTGGATGTGCTCTCATGTAAAATAGAAATCAGGACCCAACGTGTGGAAGCTGGAGCAGAAAGAAGCATTTAAATTGATCCACTCACAGTGCAGTTTCTTCCCCCTCTTACCGCCGCCTGCTTTCACTGTACGCTCCGGCTTTGCCCTGCAGAAGACCTGCTATTCATTCAACAAACAAGTCGCCAACAAAAACAGCCGGCTCCCTTTAAGAACAAAGACACTATCTGCACACATCAGGCAGCGTGTTGTAAGAAAGGGTGACATGGAACAGTGAGGGAAGGGAGGCTCCTGATTTACTGACAGGACAATTAGACGGAGCAAATCTTCTATCTGAGCTGAATATTCCAGATAAGGTGGGCATGCGGCAGGGTGACGGACCCTCCAGGGGCGCCATGGGGGTGTTCATAGTGATTGATTTATCTGGGTGAAGGTGAGAGACATAGATGGGTCTGACTTCTTACTATTACTCTGGTTTCCAAGGAGCCATCATTATTATTACAACATATGCATGAAGAGACGGATACACTATTGTTACTACTGCTCCAAAAATAGAAACAATCCTGTGGATCAACCCATTCAGCTTTTAAAATCTGGAAAGATAAACTCCACAAAGCAACAAATAGTTTCATAAAACATTTTGGAAAAAGATTAAAACCCCGGGAGCAAGTTAGAAGAATATTCACTGCTCATCCTCTCCAAGTCCCTTTTGTAAATAAATAAATCAGCTACGTCCGTACACGCAACTTTTGACCTGCGGTGACTTCACTCGCTGGAAATTACAGTTTCCATTTTCTCTTTGATTTCCAAACGGTATTATCTTTGCTCTCCAGTCGAGGGAGGGTAAACAGAAGCAGCGGAGAGTCGTATGTCTCTTTAAATAAACTGCATTGTCTGATGATGTTTTAATGGGCAAACCTCGATCCCATGGGCAGTGACCCTTCTGAGTGTGTTTCAGCTCTGTACTCTGCACAGGCTGCTGAGATATAATTGCTATGTACATACCATGCTATTCTCTGGTTTCTACACTGCAAGAAATATCTTGAAGCACACTTTTAGTATTGTAATGGGTCATTCAAAGCATTTCTTTCTTTCGGGACACGCTTGAAATCTGGGGTCACCTTTCCCTACCAGCAAAAAAAAATTAAAAATATATTATTTAAAATATAAAAATAGTAATATACACATACATATACATATATATATGTATGTGTATGTATCTATATGTATATATATATATATATATATATATATATATATATATATATATATTTATATATACATACAGTATATATACATATACGTATATATATATATATATATATATATATATATATATATATATATATATATATATATATATATATATATATGTCTAATAGTACTTGTTAAAGTGGATATTCTTTGCAGTGGATGTCTGTCTATAATGTTCTTCCCACCTTATTCCCACATGGGGGTCCATTTCCAGTCAAAACAGAGAGGGTGTGCACAGAACAGACAACACAGGGATTTGTTTTCACCAGAGACCCCCACACCCTGAGCGCCAGTCATGTTTCTCTGGGAAGAAACAGAGAATGGTGGGACCACAAAGGGGACAAGAAACTTTTAGCGGGGAAAAAAAGAACAGAGGATGTTATCAGATTGAAGGAATGAGCAGGAGAGAAGAAAATGAGACAAAGTAACTCAACTCAATATGTGCACGACTCCCCCGTTTTCCTTTTTTCGAGCTGAAACTAATGAATTTTTGCCGGCAGAGGAAATGCTTTGGGAATAGGTAAAAATGTCATCAAACACCGGATGTGTGCACTTGATTAGTGATTCAGACCAAAGCTAACTTTGGTAAGACAATATTACAAGAGGGCTCAAGGAAATGGCTAATGAGCAGCTAAGCTAACTTTATCTTGCTCCAGAGCATACAGTCATCTGATTTTCTAGGCATCGAATCCTAATTGGATTGTGGAGAAGTAAAGAGGACAAAGAACATTTATCTTTCACAATCATCAGGAATTCATATCTTGGGCAAATTTGCTGGCTTGCATTACAATTTGATTGAATTAACTATTGATGAGCAGCAGAAACCAATATCATTTCAATCTTCCGACCCTTAACAGTCAATAGATTATTCTGATTTTGGATATAGACAAACTTTTGTGATCTTTTTAGTTATCTTTAATTTCTCAGTCTCTCTCTTTCCCTCTCAACACCTGTCTTTCATTAGGCTTTGATGAGCAGCTTGTGGTGTGCACAGTGAACAGGAAGCGATGCAGTGACGAGCTCGACAGGCTCGAATCGTTCACCGGCCGAAAGTGAGGGCGCGGCCTGACGAAGATGTAAAGTAATATCCCGGCAGCGCACGAGGTCAGTCATCCCCCTTTTACAGGAAACATGAAAAGAGGTTCGAGTGCCGGTCACGAGACAGGGCTGGGTCCCTGTTGTCTCAATAAGAGTTCATCAGTTCAGATCATGTAACCGGCTGAGGTGGCTGCTGCAGAACATGTCTAATACCTGATGTAATTAGATAATATTGCATGCATTCAGTGACATTTGCAGACACGAATAACTTTCAGAAGTGGGAGTCGCTGCCATGTGAAATCTCACATTTCCCTAAGGTCAGCTTTTCAGGAATTAGAAGCTTGAGTTAAAATTAACCATCATGCATTTTTATTAATTGTAAAGGGGTCTCAAAAGAGTGTTAAAAAAATAAAGCAATAAGGTCAAATCATTTCCTCAACCTATGCAATATGAAATTAGTATTTCACCTTATTGTGTGGAATAACCGTTTATAAATGCCACTACAACGTTATACAATGTTCATTACTTTCCTCAGCTTGTTGTTTCTTTCACAGATGAAGTGGTGGCGTGATGTTTCGTCTATCCTCAGAGTACAGACTATAAACTGACATCATTTGTGTCTGTTTTGACGTTGTCCACAGGTTATGGTGCCAATTAACCCCAG
The DNA here is from genome assembly GCF_900634415.1 of Cottoperca gobio. NCBI lineage: Eukaryota > Metazoa > Chordata > Actinopteri > Perciformes > Bovichtidae > Cottoperca > Cottoperca gobio. The sequence goes on from NC_041364.1 coordinate 4,860,576, forward strand.
ATGGAAGTAGTCGCCCACACGAGAGGTGACGTGAGGTAATTTGCCATCACTTTGGTATTAGTCTCATAATGCAAGCTGACGGTGGGGATTTCAGAAGTAGGGGAGGGGAAGTGGGGGGTCCAGAGGGTTCGTGTTCAGCCCTCTTCTGTGAATCATGCAGCCTAGCGTGCGATCGGCACACTGCCCTCCTCTTGACTCCCTCATAAGCTCTGTTACAATAACACACTTGCCTTTCACTCCGGCCCTAACCCCAAACCTCCCCAATCCAAAACTCCCCCCACCCGCCACCACCAACACTCCACTTCTCTGAAAAACACAGGAGGGAAAGAAGAAAACAGCCCTGCACCTACAGTTTCCTGGGTATTTATTTGGGCCTGCTGGCTCCCCTCAAAACTCCATTACTGTTGTTAGCATAACTGTGATGACAAAGATAATCTGTGTTATTATTATTATTATTATTATTATTATTCCCCACTTTAATTAATTTCTCCCCGGGGCTCAAAGCGGTAATAAGGAGCAGACGGCGACTGTTTCTAACAACCTCAACACTGAAGTCCCAACCAAGTGCAAGTCAAGGTTAACAGTGCCATCTACAGTAGAGAGGAAACGAGTCCATCATGTGGATGATATGAGAGATACACATACGAATGTATCTGCAGTAAACACGGTGCTAAAAAATAACACAGTTATCAGGATATTTTTTGAAATGTGATCAGTGACAACATGGCTTTACTCAAAGCTCTTTCTTCCATGCCCACATGCCCGCAGCCATGATAATGCTACAGGTACATTAACACACCCAAACAAATCAAGGAGTTACAGTTGAAATCCTGATGCTAGCTAATCTATAGTGTATTTATTTTATTTATAAAGACACACAGTAGATATTAGATATTTCAATCCACAGGTCTGACGCTGAGTCCAATTGTTAGCACTCTTGAGCGTAAAGTTAATTTCATATTAGAATATTCCTAAATAACTGTTTATCCATTTAAGCATGAATACAACCGTGTGAGTGGCATGAACTAATTCACAGCTGACTCATTTAGATCATCGATGTCAGAGACGACACACAGGGATCCTTGACAAGGGAGAGGGGGGGAAAAAGGCTAAAGACGGACCATTACTGTTTATCCTCAGCCTTATCACTACTGCCGATGGGCTTGTAAATATTATCCTATTCTCCTTAATCCACTGCACAACGCCGGGCTCACCCACTTACCGGAAGCTCCGACATTTACCTCTGGATTTGCCAGAGCTTGGGCTAGAGTGGCTGCGAGTGGGAAAGTGCTAATCTACAAGGCAGATTCAGGATTAGTGCGGTGAGCCAGGTGACCCGAGGGCCTGAGATCTTATTGGCCGGAGGAGCTGCAGGCCTGTGTCCTTGGCGGGGGGTGACCGTCGAGAGGAAACTAGCAAGGCGAGGGGAGGGAGGAGAAGGAGGAGGGGGGGGGGGGGTTCTCCCCAACTCTGCTTGCTAGTTATTTCTCCCATTCTCCTTCTTTTCTCTCTTCCACACTCTTTCTCCCTCACTCGCTCTGAAGGAGCCCTGATGAGAATTCCACTAATCAGCTGAGGATTAACAGGGACTCAGACAACACTACATCTAATTCCCCCTTCACCGCCACTGGGGCAACAAGAGGCCCCACGCAGCACTGCAGCAGCCCCAGCACTGAACAGATCACTATGCACGTGTATGTAACTCTTTCTATTGGACTCAGATATGAGGGAGAGAGTTACCTTTTGATTTAGACATCATGAGTTTTATGTTTTATGACAAAACAAGACTTTTAAAGACACTATTTTCTGACTTTTTATAGACAAACAATTAATTGATTAATCTAGAAAATATCCGTCAGATTATTCAATCATTAGTTTACGATTAGTTCGTTGTACCCCTTTTTCAAAAACGGCCGCTTAAATGTGTTAATATTTACCAATAATACGATCTTTCCATAACCACAACAAAGCGCTGAGTTTAAACACAACCAGAAAAAATGTAAACGTACTTTAGTCGTGTTAAATAGATATTGTGTCACAAGGGCTCCTAAAGTAAACATTTCAACTTTATTGGATTGTTTTGATTTATCAAGAATAATTAAAATAATGATTCATTGGAATTCTAGAAGAGTTTAAGAACTGATTAGTTCCTCGTGTGACTGTTGGCACTATTGTCGATGCTGAAATGTGTTAAAAATAAACAAATAAAACAAAAACATAAAAGTTAATGACTTATTTTGGCTTAAATCCCCAAATTGGCCGTTCAAACGCGAAGCTTAAAGTTTTGACCTCCATGTTTTCTTGAGATGAGTGTGTAAGCCGACATGACTGTTCTGAGTGTAATCCTGTGTGCTTGGATAAGAACACGATGGTCAGCTTGTGTTTTTCAAAGTGACACTGGCATCAGGAACTCATTCATTTTAATGCCGACGCTCACCAGCCAGGTCATGCTGGGCCACCCACAAAGCGAAACTACAAACATCAAGTGTGCAGCTTCTCACCACGTGCGGTGGGATATGTAATATTTTAAAGTCAGTGTGTCTGCATCCGCTTAATATTAATGCCTCAAACCGTGCATTATGCTTGATGCACGGTTCATAATAATATATTAGAGGCATCGAGGGTAAGTGGGTTGCATTTTCAGTCTGGTTAAGTACGTTTTGGCAGCAGTCCCGTGCTATCTCAGAGACAGGTTGGCTTCCCAGCCTCCCACAGTTTTGCAGTAATGAAGGAGCTGTCTTACCCAAACAAACAGGCTCTCTGGAGATGTACCTCAACTACCTCCTTAATCCAGGAAGTCTCTCTTATCTCTACACAAATGGCCCTGTAGTGAGGCACCGCACACCGCAGTGTCATTCATCAGTTAAACCCCAGCGCGATGAGCAGGTACGATTGCTTTTTGTTGGAAAAGTGAAAAGTGGCGTAGATCAGAGCTCCGAGCTCAGGTTTTTGTCGATCGGATGTCAATCCACGTGTCACGGCGCTGAATCCACACAGAATGATGTGCTTTTATTTTTCATTGGCAGCTATCAATACCGCCATTACTCAAGTCCGCCCTGGTGTGATGGTGCGGTTGTATTGGTCATTGAGGATTTTAAGCTTATGTCACTGTGGCATTAGTAATAAATCTTCCCAGACAAGAGACTGTTCAATACAGTGCAAACATTTAGAAGCATGCTGTTCTCAGACACTCTCAAAAGGATGTTAAGACACATTGTTGGCAGGTAAATTCAGTAGCATAGTATATTTTTCGAGCTGCTTGTGTGGATGTATTTTTGATCGATTTTCCATTTATTAATTATTTGAGTTGGTAGCTACAACATGCTGCAAAGGGAAAAGTGTTTGACGTCTCATGGAAATGGGGTTTGATGGCTTGTCTAAGGAGATGGCAGAGCTTGAAGGTGCTGACAAGAAGAAAATGGGGGCAGAAGAAAGGGGGAGTGAAAACTGGCAGCAGAGAAAAGTAATTTGTGGAGGAGTTGTGACACTCGGCGCCACTCATTAGACAACTTCATAGAGAACTAAAAGCTTTGCTTCTCCCACTGAGCACTCCCACACAGAGCTGACTAGACCGTGTCAAGCACAGTGCTGTCGAGTGAATACCAGGAGTCTACCAAAGAAAGTTTGTCAAGAAGATAAAATAATGTTTGTATTGTGCACACTGTGATCAATTCTTTAAGATTATGCTGCAGGGTTTCAATAGGGTTTTAAAAGGAGCAGGAAACAGAGTTAACAAATGGTATCTTAATAATCAAACACACACACACACACACACACACACACACACACACACACACACACACAATCCATGATTCAAACGTCGGGCAAATAGTTTTTTACCCAATCTTTCAATTCACAACACTTACAGTTTAATTTATTTTTTAATTGCTACAGTATTTGGCAAATGTCAGTATTGTCCCACTAGAGACATTATTTTGTGAATTATAGTTTTGGAAGGTTTTGATAATATAAAATGTCTGAATACTACTACTACTACTACTACTTCTACTACTACTACTACTACTACTACTACTACTACTACTACTACTACTACGAATAATAATAATAATAATAATAATAATAATAATAATAATAATAATAATAATAATAATAATAATAATAATAATAATACATTAGCACTTTTATAGATACTCAAAGACGCTTAATAATAATAATAATTTAATATTAATTTTTACTAAGAAGTACAAACATGACTTTTTTTGTTACATTCCTGCAAATAATCTTTACTTAATAATAATAATAATTATATTATTATTATTATTATTATTATTCTAATTATAATAATAATAATTATAATTATAATTATAATTATGTAAAAAAAGAGACTTCAATGTTTAATTAAAGAAATAATGTATAAAAGAAATAAGAATGAAGTCAAATTAAAATAAAATGGAAAAACTATGGAAAAGTTGGAATAACTATTTATTATACTTCATTTTGTTTCACCTCTCTATTAAATGCTACATGCTACATGCTAAAGGCCTTTCCACGGCTCGCTACTTGCTTTGTAATATTGATGATTCAATATTTAAATATTTGTATTTTGCTTCTGCACTTATTTCCTGTGGACAACAGTTCCCATGTATATGTCTAGAAGGTTAATTCAATGTAAACGGTTTAGGGTTTATATTTCCATGACACATATACAGTGAGAGGTAGACAAGGGCTTACAAGAATAAAAAGAATATTGGTCTCAGTCTAATACAGTAAATTAACACCAAACTAAAAGAGTCATTATTTGTCTTCTCTAGATGAATCCATGAAATGTTTTTGTAATTTGTTTCAGTATTAAAATTTACAAATATAAAAGAATATACCTGTTCTCTTTCAGCTCAGCTATGTGTGTGTGTGTGTGTGTGTGTGTGTGTGTGTGTGTGTGTGTGTGTGTGTGTGTGTGTGTACTATCAGTTACTCTGAGGAAGGTTTTGAGCCAGTTGCTAAGAGCTTTCATCCAACAGTGTTGATCATTAATACTGATCTGTACATTTTTTCCAACTAAAGCTCTTATAAAGAGCTAAGACCATAAGACTGTGTTCGCGAGTTTAGTGACTACGCCAACAAGGCAACAAGGAGCTGGAGAGAATTGGAAACCTCGTGCGCAGCCGGTTCAGAAAGCTGAAAACAGCTGTGTTTTTACAACCACCGAAACACAACGCTAGAAAGGATTTTTTTTTTTCTACCCATACTGCACCTGCTATTTCCATCACAGCCATGTGGTCACAAAGGGAGCAGTATATCTGTCAACAGGATCAAGTGCTCAATAGACCCCACAAGCCACTCAATCCTTCAAGACACCCCCTCCACTGGCCTCAACAAAGCCCCAAAACCCCTCAACCTGGCTATCTCAGCCCAATTGACACAGGATATCATCCTTTCCTGTAAGGAAGACGCTAACTTCACCTGTCCAAACTGTCTAAACTACCACGGGAGCAGTGTGCTACCGATACAGACGCCATTTAGTAGCTGTTCTCCGAAATTTGACATACAAGTCTGTTTTATTTTGCAAAACTTCAAGATAAACATCCTGCTGCACTGAGCTGTTTTGCAAGAAATGTGCAAGTTGGTGCAAACCTTCCCTAGTCCGGTTTCTTTTTATGTTTCTGAGTAAACGTCAAACTCAACATCGGCTTTCTTGACAGCAATATTTACAAGTGCCATTTCACGGAGGAGGGACACGGCAAATAAAGAACTCGCTGTCCCTCGTAAAGAAACTTTTCACCGTGGCTCAGCTTTAAACTTGTGTGATCCTCAGGTCCGACACGAGTGTAAGTAGGGGGGTAGACGACCCTCCGAGGTGAAAACCAAAAAGAAGAGGGGAGGAAACGGAGAGACTGGCTCGGGGATTATGGAGGGGTCACAGTGAATCAGCTGGGTCTTCCTCTCCCACAGAGGAGGGAAAACAAATATTAATCACCTCTAGCACTTCACACACAAAAGCCCCCAAGATGCAAGGGCAGGAGGGCCGGCGAGGAAGACGACACAGACCTCAATAACTAATGAAAAACCCCCGCAGGGGCCGGGCCGTGGTGGGACCCACAGTGTGTGAATGTATGTTTCTAGTGTTTGGAGGGAAATTCAGTTGCACTTGCAGGTGATGTTGAGTGGGCATAAGGGGTCTGTTCTGATTAATGAGGCTTCTGCATTCAGGGTGTGTTTATGTTTAGAACTGTGTGTGTGTGACGGAGACAGAGATAGAAAACGAGTGTGTGCAACAGAGAAGGTAACTGCAATGTGTGTTTGTTTATTCTCTTCCTAGTTGGCAACATGCTCCATCCACGCTCCTCTTCCTCCTGCACCAACACCCCCCCCCCCCCATCCACCCACCCTTCGTCCATGAGGCATCTCACGAGTGGCAACGACGAACCCCACCTGGCATACTGGTGGCGGCGCCATCTGGTCGCGACCAAGGCTCGCCATCGGGCCCACAGTCAGTACCCACAGTGCCAGTGTGGTATTGTTTAATGAGCGCATATGAGCAAACATTTGACTGCCAGGTGGCGTTTGCCGCCACGCCATGCCGACCAGGCAGGGTTCTGCCATTGCCGTTCAAACCCGGGGGCATCAAAAGGGGCCTTGGATTTCCAAAGTAACTAAGCTATAATCCACCCCCTTATTGGTCCCATTCATATTGAAATACATGATCAGAGGAGCTGAGGAGGCCCTAATCTTGCCAATGAGCGGTCCGGCACAGCTGCAGGGATAAAGTCAGAGTATGAGACCACCAGTATATTAGAAATACTCAGGCCTTGCTGATTGGATTAGGGGAGAGGGGGGCGGGGGGGGGCTTCAGGGGTGAGGAAATGTCTTCTCCCAGCGTTGTGTGTGGGGTGGTGATCTCAGTGTTGGCGTCCGAGGATCAGGAGGTGGGGCAGACACACTTTGTCCCGGGGTTCGGTGACCCGCAAAAGAGAAATTGGAGGGGTGAGACGAAGAATAGCGACAACAAAATGGAAAGCAAAGGCAAAGGCTGAGTGTGTGGAGTCAGGCCTCGATAGCTACTCCCAGCCGCCCAGCATGAGCTCGTCTGGTATTAAGTTGTAGCATGGCAGTTTTTTGAGGAGGGGAAGAAAGAGAGAGAGAAAGAGAGAGAGAGAGAGGACTAAACCGGGCATTAGCTGTCGACTTAAAGGTTTGTGCTGGTTCCTCTGGTAGGAAGAGCCGCCCCGTTTAAGTGTGATTGAGCGTGGCTTAGATGGGGATCAATGGTTATCCTCTCGACTGTTTTGTTTTGAGGTTTCTTTTCTGTATTTACTGTGAGGAAAAGGAGAAGCCATTTTGTTTCACAAAGCAGGAGCCAAATATTTCCATAGTTGTATGTCTGGCACTGGCGATGAGATTTATTCATTTAAACCGACAAATACGTCTCAAACGCACAATGACACAGTTTATTACTGTAACACTCTCCATTTTTTAATCTTCAACAAAGACTGTGAAATCACTCAGACTTTAAATACTGTACAATCTGACTGGATCAGCTCGTGGAGCTATTTTGGGAGTGCGTGTAAAAAAATAATATCAAATACACACCTCCCATCACTGATCATCATCACTGTGTTGTTGAATCGGTCTAAATGATCTGCAGTCAGTGCAAAAATGTGTGTCACTTTTTAACAGGATGAACATATGCACGCTTTATGTTCTGGTAAAATACTGTGTGTGTTGTTATGGGTGGAGGATTTGAGCCTATCTGCACTATAATGAGGAATACTCGATCGCTTAGCAATAAGTGTCTTCTACTGGTTTCACAAGATATTCATTTTAATAATATGATCAATCACAGAATCAATATTAAGTTATTAAAAACAAATACTGTGATTGTGTGTATCTCAGCAAGTGGCAAAGAGATCCTATTTTTACAACTATTTATATTTACATAACAGAATGGAAGAAATTGCTAATATTTTGTGCTATATTTTTCTAAATTAAATTTAAATTAAATTAAATTAAATGTAAGAATTATGCTGTAACGTGAGCATGTGTGTATGGGCATACAAAGACTTGTTTTAATTTCCTTATACAACTACACACACCAAATACTGTATCAAACAGTACCAGGGCAAAAATACACAAATAAAATCTAAATATATTTTTGTGTGATTTCCATATCATACAACAAAGTGGCCATTTTATTCATGTCTTGCACTGTGTGGTTAGAGTGACTCCACCTCTCCTCCAGACTCTAAGGTGGAGCAGCAGCGCAGAGCCTCCGCTGAGCTGACGATGGATTTCTGGCTCTTGGTACACCTGCCCAAGATGTTTACTCTGGATTGACTCTTAGCCTGCTGTGAGGATGGAGTTCTAGACACGGACGAGAGTTTACTCCACGTTCCCTCGTCTTAACAACCTGTTCACATCTCAGCTGAATACAATCAGTTTGTCCCAGCCATAACACGATAAAGATATTTATATTATCAGTGTTAGTATACACATTTCAAAATGTCAAGTGTTCATGTGCTATACATTACAGGCAGGCGTTTATACATTATTTAAAATGCACATATTGTTACGTATGGACACAGGTGTATGCCTCCACAAACACACACACACACACACACACACACACAGGTGGGACGTCTCATCTCAGTCATTCTTTGAGTTTGTACACAGCAGACTTTCATGGAATCCATCTGCAAATTCAGCCAGCCGCACTGGCAAAACTTCACCACTTGCATTCGACTGTGACCGTGGTATGCATGCCAGAGCACATTTCTCTGTAACATGTTAAAGATAAACTTTGGATCCAGAAAAACGACATTTTAAATCTAACAGACCCGCCCAAAATGGAAGCCTTTATTCCAGCAGGATCAAGGGGTACATTGTATTGTTAGGATTACGTTGTAGACGAAACATCTTCTGAAACATAACTGGAGGGTCCAAAGTGTGAATTCTCAAAATTGACACCTGCATAAAAGTTGTGCAGGAATGTAAATGTGTAATGCCTTACTTCAAACAAAAGAACATCCGTGTCTATTTTGATACTGGCCTTCATAAATGTACATGATTTGATCCGTGCATCATCTTTCATGTCAGTAACTCTGTCGGCGTGCTTTAAAGGGTCGCTCCAGTCCAAAGCAAAAGTCGACTTTGGTCACCGTGGGCTAAGAGAGCTAGCTCAACAATGCTATTGTCCCTCAGAGGGATCTACAGTTGATTAAGAGCCCTGTTGAGAGAGAGAGAGGAGCTGTTGCAGAACAAATACTCAAATCTCCACAGCAACAATGATCTGTTAAGTGCCACATTTGCAATTTGAGAAATTAACATTTTGCAGGAAGTACTTTCCAATGCACTAGAAGTTACCTACAAGACCTGCAGTGGCAGAAAAGTTTCACAGCCTAAAAGGAAGATATAGGTCTGTTGATCAAATGATCCTTAAATATGAAGGAAAAGTAATTGACTGTCAGTTTTCCAAAGCAGTTAGGCGTCTTTTGATATGACTTCGGCTGATGACAGAACACCCCGCTATGCTTATGGTGTAAAGAACTTGCGATAGCCATTAAAACATTTTCCGACTTGACTTAATTATAGGCCCATGTATTTCCCTTCTCAGCATTGCGAGGGGTTTTGGTCGGTGCCTTCCTTCTACTTCTCAAGCTCACAGCCTGTGCCAATAAGGCAGACTGCAAATCTCCAGCCCCAGTGCGCTCTGGGAGTTGGGTGACAGTTTGTGTCAGCTGCGTCTTTTACCTGTCGTCAAGGAGCGGCTGCTATCCTTCTTGCTCTTTCCTCTGCTCCTGCAACAGGGGAGAAGGTTTCTGTTTTGGTCGTTTGTATCAAAGAGCTCCTCGCTGGGTGACATTCCTCTGTAATGCTGAGGAACCCCACAGCTATTCATCTCCATATCTGCACATTTTGGAATTGGCAACATCTCGTTTTGCTAGTGATCCCTCAATCAACAGCTGAGTGCCTGAGTATCTGGTTGTAGCAGTGACAGTTGTATATTCTTACATGCTGAAATAGCAGCGAGCGAGTGAGTGAGTAGGTGAGTAAGTGTTGAATTTGTCAGGGTACCACCATGTTTAGTCAGCGGCGAGGCCTTCAAAGGGTACAAAATGGCAAGCAGGAGTGTGATACCACAAATGTCCCAAATCTCCAAGCAGCCACTGGATCACGACGTTGGTGCGACGGTAACTGCCGCAGTAATTACGCCCAGATTCAAAAAAAATTACTTAATTGCAAGAAACTTTTCGTTGGCTCAGCTGCCTGATTTATAAGGCATCTATCATCTATCTCTTTGCTTTAGCCTTTTAATGGTGATATTTTATACAATCTTTAATGCTGCTACTTTATGCCACTTTAAAATCATTGAAATGCTTTTATTAAAGCTGCTATTTTATCTCTTTACTATTAAGCCTTTTCCACTTTTCCTATTTTTATTCAGCTATTTAATACTATTTTTAATGCTATTTTTAATGCTATTTACTATTTTTATTCTGCTATTTAATACTATTTTTAATGCTATTTACTATTTTTATTCAGCTATTTAATACTATTTTTAATGCTATTTTTAATGCTATTTACTATTTTTATTCTGCTATTTAATACTATTTTTAATGCTATTTACTATTTTTATTCTGCTATTTAATACTATTTTAATGCTATTTTTAATACTATTTTAATGCTATTTTTAATGCACATTTACATCAACATTGTGATTATTGTACTGTAAATTCTCTGTATAATCTTGTACTATTTTTTATGTTTTTGCTATGAAGCACTTTGGGCAATTCTTGCATGAAAGATGCTATACAAATAAAGCTTATTATTATTATTATTATTATTATTATTATTATTATTATTATTATTATTATTATTATTATTATTATTATTATTATTATTATTATTATTATTATTATCATTGCAATGCCTTGCTTTTAGGGCATTGTGCATAGAAGGTGTTTTTAAACTAAAAACCACGAAAGCACTGATAAGCTTCTGAAAACTGAAATCAAATTAACCGGCCAAATATTTCAGTCAGAAGCTGCACAGAAATGAGCATCGAGTGAATTCTGATGAGTGAGCCAAGTTGCATATGTACCGCAATAATTCAATGTTCACATAAACTGTTGCCCAAGAGCTGAAGGCTCACAATATGTCTGGCAGAGGGTGCGTTATGTCACCAAAAAGCTAATAGCTGTCTTTGTTAAGCTGGGTATTTAATAGACTCGCACTACATTAAAAGTGCGGCCATGTTTCATCCGATGATGTTGAGATTTAGATCCATTAAAGTGTAATTAAAAGAGGCAGAATTCTTCAACTGTTTTGCATTGTATGCAATAAATGACCTGAAACATACAGACTGCAAACGTTCAAAGTGTCTTTATCTTTAAAATCTTTAAATTGCTTTGTTTTATCAGAGGAGCTTTAGATTACCTGGAAGTTTAATTGACTAAATTGTTATGTGTTCAGACACCACCTCTGTATGAAAACAATACACTGAAAGGGCTCCGATTTTACTGTAACCCCTCAGATTATCCTAATTATACACAACAGGCGCCGTCCTTTGAAGGTTAATCTTCTCTTACTTCTCCGAGTAACCACACGCACCATGAAAAGATCATTGGAAACCCCCCTGGAATAGAGTCAACATGTACAAAATCTACACTATGTACAAACTGTGAACACACAAATGAACTTTAAGGAATGCTGTGTAGTCCACGTGTCCGACCTCGTGACTTTCTCAATGTATGTAATGTACCTGCAGGTAAACTCAAACTCTGAGTATTTCTTTTTTTTTATATGTTGAGCATTCAGTGCACAATGCAATAAGCGTGATTTCTTTAAAGCAAACCAAATAAAGATTTGTGTATATTTTGTTTATCCAAGATCTATTCAGATTTGTCACCTGCCGGCTTGTTGTTGTTGCTTGCTGGGGACTCAACAATTTTCAGCTCAGTGCTTATGTGATTTTGACTGCAATTTTGTCAGGCCTTTCTTCTAAATGAGAAAGACAATAAGGTAATCTCCCCGGGTTTACCTGAAATACAGTTGAAACACATTCTCTCGCTCACCTGCGCACACTCTCCCTCTGCTGCCTCACTACTGCAGTGGAACACTTCTCAATGACACCCTTCATAAATGTTTATGGTGCTTTATAAAAACGTAATTGTTTAATTCAGATTTTACTGTTTGAACAGACGTTTTTATGGCGTTGTCACACACCTGCTGTGAGGTCAGACGTCTTTATTGAGACCTCGTCCACCTGGCAGAAGAATCACGGCGAGAGAATGGATCCTCGAGAAGGACATCAAAGATTTATTGTGCTTTCCTTGCACCTTTGCCGTGATGTCGTAAAGCTTTATGATGCGTTTTCCACTGACTACTTTTTAAGCACATCTCTACCTGACAGCAAAGACATAATTCATCGTTGGTCATAATTTAGTCAAGACAGCTTTTCTAAGCCTGGTATGAACCTGCTTCACATTAGAACTAAAGCGCACGCACAAGAGCCGGGCTTCAATGTTATATTATGACTTCTGTGTTAAGTGTTTTAAGGAACGGCCAAGTTAAATGTTTCTGTGCGTCAACTTGACAGCAGAACGATGCATGCAGACAGGCGTTAAAGTGATATAAATCAGGCTGTTACTTGCCTTTTTACAGTTTTTCTCATTCGCTTTCACTCATTTTTTGTCTTAGCGTTCCTTGAACTGTACGTGGAATTATCACAACTGTGTCCCGGGACTATTGCATGTCTATAAGAGATAGTAACTCACCCAGAACAGTTCATTCATGCTTCAAAACATAGTTATTGTGTCAGTAAATCGTCCGATCCTACCACATGTTGTCATCGTGTGAGCCGTACTGGTCAAAATCATTCCCCCCCCCCCCATGGCAGTCAACCCTGGACTTGTTACTTGTACACATTGTACCTCCTCCCAGTAGGTAACATCACACACATTACATGTCATAAACGTTTATAGAATTAACACTTTTAGCGTGAATATAGTCCAATTAAAAACCATCTTTGATACAAAAACATGGAGTGTCAATCAAATCCTATTACATACACACAATACAGTCATTTGCACTCATTGTAATAACCCCCTTACCGTACATGGTCAGATCACACACACCTCTGATGCAGAGACCCACACATGCTGGCAGAATTCAGTTTTCAAAAATGTTACACCATAAAGGGTTTTGGCAGTAAGGGTGATTTAATTATGTTTTGGCTCCCGGTGTAAACTTACCCATTTTCATTTGGATCTGGAGAGCTATAAGTGTTCAAACTTGTCCTCTGAGTGATACGATTGGAGGACACTAAATCCTCGTTCTCTTAATTAAGGCTCAAAGAAATATTGTGGATGAGAGGAAATATCTTGGCAGAAAGCAACCGAGAGTGATGCTCATGGGAAATTATTGTTGTTTTATTTTTTTAAAGTTAATAAGTAAGTTTTACTCTCAGCCGGGAACAAAACAAACTAAATGTCCAAATGAACTAAAGATCAAGCGAAGAAAAGAAATCCGTTTCACACACGGTCTGAGCAAAACAAAGTTTAGATGTACACACGCACTGACTATCACACACACACACGTACAAACACTAAAAGGCCCGTCACAGATAGAGCATCGTGCCGCAGCACCACAATCTCTTCATGCTAATCAAGATAAATAGCTTCTACTGTAGCAAATTGAACAGGCTCCATTTAATGCTGCTCTAATTTTCATTCTTATCTGAGCGTTAGACGCGCCATTCAAACAAATTGTGAACATGAAGGTTTGGATAATATTTAAAAGCTTGAATGCAGCCACATGATTAATGTGGTTAAAGAAGGCAGATAAGAGAACACGTCTGCTCCTTTCATTTAAAAACATGTTACAACTGATTTACATGGAAAATACAAAATGCACAGAACATAATTGGAGTAATTTATAAAGATACAAACTGTACATTTTAAATAAATACATTGGTTTAAACACGGAATTAAACATTTTATTATTTATTGGTGCAAATTACAAATAATGCAAAAAAGAAACTAAACAAAACTGAGTTTCCAGATTCACATTTTCATTGAGATATTAGTGTTAATTAAATATGATCAATATGATCATGCATGATAAAGAGCCAATAATAAGGAACATGTGGCAACAATACAAAGACACAGAACAAATCATGCTTTTGTCAACAAACTTCTCCTAATAGGAAATCTCCTTTCATTTCCCACAGCCAGATCTAATTCAGATTTTGACCTACTATCTAATATTTGTATTATATTATATTATATATATTATGTATATTATGTGTAATATGGGAGAAAAACATCAAAACTTACCTGAGAATAAATTCAGTTGTACAACATAATTCACCCGCATAACAAACTGATTTTTACATTAATGCTATGAGTAAGCATTTATAGTATTTATTTATAAGGACACAACTCA